>NC_048583.1:9785131-10085131 GCF_013265735.2 Oncorhynchus mykiss | reverse complement strand
TAGATTAAGGCCCAGGAGACATTGTTTGCACAAAAAGATTCCGCCAACAATGTTTGATTAGCCTTTGAAACCCTTGATTTGTCTCATATCAGAAGAAAGATCTTGCTTCTCTCTATCCTGTCAGTACATATGAAGGAGAGGAGACCAATTAAGTGATGCACTGCATGCCTCCTTATGACCCCTTAATGTATCTTTATAACCTCACCACGTCACCTTATAACCTCCTTATGTCTCCTTTGTAGGTACCTACTGCAGTCACATTCCCCCTCAGGACCTAGTGAGTATCGGTGACAGACTGAGCCTCTATTTCACCTCCAACAACAAGGTGGTGGACACCGGCTTCAGGGCCACTTGGAAGGCTCTGGACCCCAGCCAGGGTGAGTGGAGCTGGGCTTCAGGGCCACCTGGAAGGCTGTGGACCCCAGCCAGGGTGAGTGGAGCTGGGCTTCAGGGCCACCTGGAAGGCTGTGGACCCCAGCCAGGGTGAGTGGAGCTGGGCTTCAGGGCCACCTGGAAGGCTGTGGACCCCAGCCAGGGTGAGTGGAGCTGGGCTTCAGGGCCTCCTGGAAGGCTGTGGACCCCAGCCAGGGTGAGTGGAGCTGGGCTTCAGGGCCACCTGGAAGGCTCTGGACCCCAGCCAGGGTGAGTGGAGCTGGGCTTCAGGGCCACCTGGAAGGCTGTGGACCCCAGCCAGGGTGAGTGGAGCTGGGCTTCAGGGCCTCCTGGAAGGCTCTGGACCCCAGCCAGGGTGAGTGGAGCTGGGCTTCAGGGCCACCTGGAAGGCTGTGGACCCCAGCCAGGGTGAGTGGAGCTCGGCTTCAGGGCCTCCTGGAAGGCTCTGGACCCCAGCCAGGGTGAGTGGAGTTGGGCTTCAGGGCCTCCTGGAAGGCTCTGGACCCCAGCCAAGGTGAGTGGAGCTGGGTGAATGGACAGACGTTCCTTGTGGAAGAAGCCTCTAAGCACAGTTCTAGGATCAGCACCATTAGCAACAGTCCTAATGTGAACATTCACCATACGGGCCATGGCGGAATACATATCTGACTTCAGATCACTGCTTAGGCGCACCTTCAGTTTCACCACTAAGCCTAACAACAAACATTTTTACCCCCTTTTTCTCCCCAATTTCGTAGTATCCAATTATTAGTAGTTACTATCTTGTCTCATCGCTGACAACTCCCGTACAGGCTCGGGAGAGACGAAGGTCGAAAGTCATGCGTCCGCCGAAACACAACCCAACCAAGCCGCACTGCTTCTTAACACAGTGCGCATCCAACCCGGAAGCCAGTCGCGCCAATGTGTCGGAGGAAACACTGTGCACCTGGCGACCCTGGTTAGTGCGCACTGCACCCGGCCCGCCACAGGAGTCGCTGGTGCGCGATGAGACAAGGATATCCCTACCGGCCAAACCCTCCCTAACCCGGACGACGCTAGGCCAATTGTGCGTCGCCCCACGGACCTCCCAGTCTCTGGTGGCACAGCTAGCGCTGTGATGCAGTGCCCTAGACCACTGCGCCACCTGGGAGGCCAGCCTAACATTCTTATGGATTTACACAAAGTCTTTACACACAGACTCTCCCCACCCTCCTCTCTCCCACTTCCTCCTACAGCTTCATGTGGAGGTGTCTTCAGCAGTGAGCAGGGAGAACTCACCTCTCCCAACTGGCCTAACAACTACCTAGACCAGGCTGTGTGTACCTGGCGTATCTCCATCCCCTCAGCTTCGAACATCCACATTGTCTTCACCCATTTTGAGGTGCAGGCCGTGAACCAGCTGGGACAGTGTGTGGACTACGTGGAGATCTACGGTGGAGCAGGGTTGACCTCACAAGGTTGGTACCATAGCGATAACACTATAGAGATGCCATTGAAGTATAATTCATAGAGGATATTTTGTTGGATTTCTGCGAACTGCTGTGTAATTTTTTCAAGGGTGCATTACTTTGATCAATGTAACTAAGTACAGTATATGTGATAAATCTACATTACTTCAATAATACTTTTCTTGTTTGTGATTTTTTACCTGTGCAGATCGCTTCTGTGGCTTTGCGCCGCCCGCTGAGGTTACTGTCGTCGGCAACACGGCTGTGGTCCGTTTCCTCAGCAACAAAGCCAATGTGGAGAAGGGTTTCCGTGGTTACTGGACCACTGATCCCAACTTGTTCCCCACTCTGCCTCCCCCTCCCGCTAACCCATGGGACAACATCACTATCAGTAAGTACAACCACTGGTTAACCACAGATCGAGGATCAGATTACCCTGACGCAAATCCTAACATGAACCATTAAGGGGAATAAAAATATCTGACCGTAGATCTGTGGCAAATGCAGATTGAAGACCATTTTACTGAGAATGTGTTTTTCTACGATTGTGTTTTGCTTTTCGTGTATTGATGTGAATATTGATGTGTGTATTGATGTGTATACAGGGCTCATCTGTAAAAGTGACCTTGGTCTCAGCATGACTCTCTGTCAAAACTAAACTAAAAATGGCCAACTTCTATCTTCTCATGGGAAGTTCATCTGGACAACTGCTATGTTTACCGCAGAGACATTGTCTCTAGGTACATCAATTGGAGCCTTGCCAGCTCAACCAGACTTCAGTTATAAGTGGCTATCCCTTTCCAACAGCACGGTGACATTTCCCACTGACTGACACTTTGAAAAGACTTTCATGAGTACCTTTTTATTAACTGTATATTGACCTGTCTCTCTTCTTCCTATAGGCTGGCCTGAGACGTGTGGCAGCCCTGCTGTACCCCCCAGTAGTGCCACCTTGAGAGTGGTCAACGGGGTAGAGGCTGTGCCCCACTCCTGGCCCTGGCAAGTCTCCATGCAGGTGAGGCCTGGGTTAGTGTGTATGTGTGTGTGTGCAACCGCGTATGTGCAGGACTTATTTGCAACTAGTGCCTACATGCATGTGTGGGCGTGTAATCATGTATGTTGATGAATCTCTCTCTCTTCAGGCCAGTCCGTTTAATCCCATCCCCTACATGCATGGCTGTGGAGGCTCCCTGATCCACAAGCAATGGGTCCTGACGGCCGCTCACTGCTTCATGGCGTAAGCACATACACACACACACACACACCTCACATTAACACATTATTCTATCCAATCCCAAAATGTGCGTAATAATAGAAACTCCCTTTAACTTTCTAACCTTAACCAAAAATCCCTTCTCCACCGACCCCATCCAGGCCTCTGGGTAACCCCACCTATTGGCGCATGTGTCTGGGTAAACACCACATGAACTCATCCCGGGACCTCCCTTCCCATGAGGCCTGCTACAAGGTGAACAGCATTTGAATGTTTATTTATTGAGATATAAAAGCTTGTAATATCTAAGTATAAACTGGAATATGATGTCTCTCTTTCTGTATTGTTATTGATGGTTTTTTATCTCCTTCATTTATATTGATTTACTGTAAAGTAGGTGGCGATGTTTTTCTTTCTTCTTCTAAATAAAGTTTCATTTGATTTGATTTCTTTGACTCCAGGTGGACGGCATCATCAGGCACAAGGGCTTCGTGTACGAGCAGGACAAGACGGACATCACTAACGACATCGCCCTGGTGCATTTGAGCTCTGAAGTCAACATGACCAGGGAGATTAGTCCCGTGTGTCTGCCGGCGCTCGGCGCCCTGATGCCTGCTGGGAAACCCTGCTACGTCACGGGGTGGGGCGACGAGAAAGGTATGTTTTTTTAGGAATAGTTGTTCATCAATAGGCACACTCGTAGGTGCACATACAGACACACACCCTGGCAATTCAGATACATGACACACCACTTCAAATACACGTTTGAAAATACGCCATTTAAATACACGGCACATATTGCATAGCAATACCTACCTCTGCTGAGACTAAACATTTAACTATTTTATGATGCTATAACATCAGCAGCCCCAAAGAACCTCTCCTCAAACTGACATTGATAGCTCCACCCATCTCACCCAGCTCAGGGCATTCAAATCAAATCAAAATCTAAAGTTTATTTGTCACGTGAGCTGAATATAACAGGTGAAATGCTTACTTACAGGCTCTAACCAATAGTGCAAAAAAGGTATTAGGTGAACAATCGGTAGGTAAATAAATAAAACAACAGTAAAAAGACAGGCTGTATACAGTAGCGAGGCTATAAAAGTAGTGAGGCTACATACAGACACCGGTTAGTCAGGCTGATTGAGGTAGTCTGTACATGTAGATATTGTTAAAGTGACTATGCATATATGATGAACAGAGAGTAGCAGTAGCGTAAAAGAGGGGTTGACAGGTGGTGGGTGGGACACAATGCAGATAGCCCGGTTAGCCAATGTGCGGGAGCACTGGTTGGTCGGCCCAATTGAAGTAGTAAGTACATGAATGTATAGTTAAAGTGACTGTGCATATATGATAAACAGAGAGTAGCAGCAGTGTAAAAGAAGGGTTGGGGGGGCACACAATGCAAATAGTCCAGGTAGCCATTTGATTACCTGTTCAGGAGTCTTATGGCTTGGGGATAAACACTGTTGAGAAGCCTTTTTGTCCTAGACTTGGCACTCCGGTACCGCTTGCCATGCGGTAGAGAGAACAGTCTATGACTGGGGTGGCTGGGGTCTTTGACAATTTTTAGGGCCTTCCTCTGACACCGCCTGGTGTAGAGGTCCTGGGTGGCAGGCAGCTTAGCCCTAGTGATGTACTGGGCCGTACGCACTACCCTCCATAAGGCCTTGCGGTCAGAGGCCGAGCAATTGCCATACCAGGCAGTAATGCAACCAGTGCCCTCGATGTTGCAGCTGTAGAACCTTTTGAGCATCTCAGGACCCATGCCAAATCTTTTTAGTTTCCTGAGGGGGAATAAGCCTTGTCGTGCCCTCTTCATGACTGTCTTGTGTTTGCACCATTCTAGTTTGTTGTTGATGTGGACACCAAGGAACTTGAAGCTCTCAACCTGCTCCACTACAGCCCTGTCGTTGAGAATGGGGGCGTGCTCGGTCCTCCTTTTCCTGTAGTCCACAATAATCTCCTTAGTCTTGGTTAGGTTGAGGGATAGGTTGTTATTCTGGCACCACCCGGCCAGGTCTCTGACTTCCTCCCTATAGGCTGTCTCGTCGTTGTCGGTGATCAGGCCTACCACTGTTGTGTCATCTGCAAACTTAATGATGGTGTTGGAGTCATAGCTGGCCATGCAGTTGTGGGTGAACAGGGGGTACAGGAAGGGACTGAGCACGCCCCCTGTGGAGCTCCAGTGTTGAGGATCAGCGTGGCAGATGTGTTGCTACCTACCCTCACCACCTGGGGGGGAGGGGCCTGCCAGGAAGTCCAGGATCCAGTTGCAGAGGGAGGTGTTTAGTCCCAGGATCCTTAGCTTAGTGATGAGCTTTGAGGGTACTATGGTGTTGAACGCTGAGCTTTAGTCAATTAATAGATTTCCTCGCCTAGGAGGGATTATAAGCAGGCTACAATATTAATGCAAAGCCTGGTGTTGGCTGACTGGGTGTGTCATGTTCTTTTCAGGGCTGATAAAGTTTTCATGAGGCCAGGTGGCACTCCACAGCATTGACACCACGTATAGAGTCTGAATCAATTCAGCACACTATTGACACCACGTATAGAGTCTGAATCAACTCAGCACACTATTGACACCACGTATAGAGTCTGAGTCAACTCAGCACACTATTGACACCACGTATAGAGTCTGAATCAACTCAGCACTGCAGCAGATGACCCCAGAGAGAGACAAAGAAAGCACTCAACCACTCACACAGTGACAAGGCAGTGACACACACAATGCTATATCCGACTCTAACATCTTCTGTTCTGTATCTATCTGCGCTCCCATTGACTCTCAGTGATTACTCTAGTATAGGACTATAACATAGCTAGTAGACATACTGGATATCCATACATTAGTCATGTATAGAGATACAAGGAGGAGTGATATGTTAAGGCTATTCACATCGGGTTCAATGAGGATAGCGAGGCTTGCAAGCTAAGAAGCTAGCTAGCATGGCGACCATGTGATCATGTCCATGTTGAATTAGACAGCAGTTGTAATGGTCATTATAGACATTTGCATGGGGAACATTACATGGGCATGACTATCTCGCCACTCCCCTAACTTGCCGGCCCTCCCCCTTCCTCCCATCTCTCTCTCTCCAGGTAGCCTCTTCCCTGTTGTATCTAAGAAGTTGAACCAGGCAGCCCTGCCCATCGTCCCATTCGCCACCTGCAGTAAGCCAGCCTACTGGTGGGACACCCTGAGACCCTCTATGATCTGTGCCGGATACGAGTCTCCAGACGAGCTCAAGTCAGCCTGCCAGGTAGACTACGGACCCCTACCCAGCTACAGTGCCTCGTTTTGGGCAAGGGGAGGAACCGAAAGAGCCTGGTGGTACAACCTATTATCCAGAGAGTGGCTCGTTTTGCGCTAGGAGAGGTTGGGAGAAGGCCTGGTTGTTCAACCTAACTAACCAGCTTTAGTGCTTAGTTTTGGGGTAGGTTACGGGGGTTGGCTGGTTGTATCACCTTGGCTTCGACCGAGACCAAGTGGCTTGTTGTTATATTACACAATGATAATACAGTCCGGTGGTTTCTCCTGATTGGAATGCATTATGTAACACAGCACATAGCATTTGTTTGTGATCAGTCAGCCTTGATAATGGTTTAATTAGTTTGTTGTTGTGGTGGGACAGAGGACAAAGAGCATAGGAACTACATAGTTGTCTGTCATAATGAGGTCCATATGAATGACAGCAGTGTGAGTCTTTGACCTCCACGTGCTGCTATGTATTTTACCCAGCAGCTCTTGTGCTACTCTCAGTGTTGTTCTTTCCCTCTGTAGTGTGTGTGCTACTCTCAGTGTTGTTCTTTCCCTCTGTAGTGTGTTTACCGTATAGCCTTAGTAGCCTGAGTACGTTGAGTACGTGTGCTTCCTATCCTATGATGTGAATTAATTTCTGAAAATAATTCACTAGCGATTATTTTAGTTGTCATCTATAATTACATTAAAATGTTCACTCTCCTTTCTCCTCATCCTCTCTCCTCTCCTCATCCTCTCTCCTCTCCTCTCTCCTCTCCTCATCCTCTCTCCATCCTATCTCCTCTCCTCATCCTCTCTCCTCTCCTCCTCTGCAGGGTGACTCAGGTGGACCCTTCGCCTGCCAACCCTCAGCCTCAGACCCTTGGGAGGTCCACGGCATCGTCAGCTTTGGCGCCTTCGGCTGTATCAAGGACAAGAAACCCTCTGTGTTCACCAGAGTGTCCTCCTTCAACGACTGGATCGGTGATAACATGAAGAGGTTCATCTATGAGAAGTCGCTAAACTAAAGCGAAATCACTGATCTCAGAACTGTTGGGGGGATGTTGATTTAGTTGCTACCTAACCACAGATCTAGGATCAGATTATAATGACTCATCTCAAAACTGTTTTGACAGGTTGGATAGTGTGGGTTGGAGTTGGAACCTAACCACAGAGCTATGATCAGATTAGTTTAACCTGACGCATAACATGATCTATTAGGTAGGTGGGAAATGATCCGATCCTGTTAGGGCAGATTGATCCTACCGTCTACACTCATTAAGGTTTAACACTACAGTATTTATACACTGCAGGCCCCAAGAGGTTTCATCATATATTTGAGTCATTTAGCAGATGCTCTTACCCAGTGTGACTTAAAGGAGCAATTAGGGTTAAGTGCCTTGCTCATGGGCACATCGGCTGATACAGTATTTCACCTAGTCGGCTCGGGGTTTCAAACCTGGCCCAACGCTCTTAGCCGCCAGGCTACCTGCCACTCCAGTAGGGAGGTCTAATACACTGCAGCACCACAGTACCTTATGGACATTAGGATTATACTGTGTATACCAGTACAGATGATTGAGGGAATACTTTTCACATTATGTCTGGATATCAAACTCCTATTCTCACCATGAAGAAATATTGTAAGTAATGTGATCATGATTCATATTGCAATTGCTTCCATTATGGATCTTTGAATAAAATCCTTATTTTGCATATTTTCTCACTTCTGGAACAGTAATGTGATTCTACATATTACCTCACAAGGATTATAAAATCCCCCTTTCCTCCCCAGCCTTAATATACTGTCATCCATTCTCCCTTCTGACTCAGCCAAATCCTACAGGCAGACTCTTCAAAATGATATTCCTTTAGTCACATGACCCATCCACTCAGCCAATGAGAGCGCGGGGCTCAGATTTCAGCCCAGGAGGAGACAGCCAGCCACTAATCTGTGTTTCAGAACAGGGGGTTCTAAAACAAGGAATCTCCTGTGTAGACTGGAGTCTTTACCCATTGTTCCACACTCTACCTTGGATTATTTTTGCTGTTGATTGGGGACTTTTGGATGGCACTAGTCTGGGTGAAAGGGTTTGCCAGTTTTGGGCAAGGTTTAGGCGGTGTGTATCCGGGACAGGAGTGAAGACAGGGAGAAGAAGGAGGGAGGATAGTCATTTTTCTTCATCCTTCTTTTCTGCAGACTGCAGGCATTTCCCTGAGAGAATGGGGGCAGGAGCGCTCACCATCTGTGTAAGTAGCTACAAAGCCTTTTTCCTCAGCCGAACCGGCTGGCAGGCACAGGGGCTTCTATCTCGGTGGCAAGGCGCTTTATGGATGTATAACGGGACACTCTTACAGTTCACTCAGCCATAGGCAGCACACTCTTTTGTGTGTGTGTGTGTGTGTGTGTGTGACAGCGAGAGTTGGCTTTTACATCGGTCTGGGCACAGAGAGAGTCTTTTTAAAATGTCTTCTAGCTGTCACAGTTCTGCAGTCTGTTTCTTGCTGGCACTGAAACACTGTCCTCTCTCTCTACATCTCCCTCCACCTTCAAAATAACTTTATTTAGGTTACTGAGCACAAACACGCATCAGAGTAACAGGGACAAGACGTGTTTACTGAAAGTGAAGAACGTTCTCCAGCACTGTGTGTTCAGTAGGTAGACCAAGCTTTTCTCTCCCTGGTAACTCTTACTCGACATCACGTAATTCTGAGTCAGACTTCCCTAATGGGCTACAACACATAAACCCAGTAGAGATGGCATCATGGCAGCATGACTAGAACAGTGCTACCTTTATGCTAACTAACTCTATCTGAGTCCATGTTCCTTAGCAATGATCCAGTGACTCAGTTTTTAAAAGGGAATCTGTAATGAAAGCCATTATGACAAACTCTTTAAAAAATATCCATCTCGCACAAGGAACATTTGAGCAATATTATGAGTAAACCCTAGTCCATTCCCTCTATAGTTTTAGGATTACTTGCCTTATAAGGACAACAACTACCCCATAGTATGAAGTCTGTGATACGAGCTAGACACTACTACAGACTTCTAGTTGAGCAGCAGTTGTTACTGCTAGGACTGTTTTTCCTGTGGTGCTGCCATACCAGTTGCTCCTACGGTCACCCACATTGGGAGAGACAAAGAGGGGGAGGGAGCAAGAGGAAGCATGCTAGGGCATGCTATCCCCCTCTGTGAGTCAGTTAAGGAGGCGGCCAAACTTCTGTGTGGTCTAAAATCACCATACAATTGATTTATTCACAAAAAGCTGTGTAAATGAGAATAGGCTCTCGCATCCCATCTAGACACTTAGGAGTAATGGTGGACTTCAAAAGAAGTATGCTTTGTCAAGTTCACAAGTAGTTGAAGAGTGTATGGACTACTCTCTTCAACACTCAACAGTTGCTACAAATGTAGGATCTTAATTTGAGCCAGCTTGCTACAGCAGGAAAATAATCCTGCAGCAACAGGAAATGTGAATTATTATGTGGATTATAATTCATGGACATTTTTGTAGGGGTTGACCTTCCCTTACGAAAGATCTATCAAGTCTGAAATTTCGGGGTGAAAATTACAAACTTCAGAAATCTTTTAAAACCTCAAATGCACTACATGTTTTAAATTTCCTTAAATTATCCTGCAACAGGGTGATCAAATTAACATCCTTCATCTGTACTGTCACGGCCCTCCAGGTGTTTATAGGAAGCCATTCTTTTACAGCGTCAACAGGTTGTAGCAGTAGTGCGATAATGTCCCTCTGGTCCTCTGGGGGAGGAGAGAGGGATGATGACAGGAGAGGGGATAAGGGGTTAAAAGGGCTAATCACAATATAATGGTCGAGTCAACAATAGAGTAGCAAGCTAGAGGCCATTAGGTATTAGCTTGCATTTCCTTTCATGTGTATGTACTATGTAGTTGTAAGATTATAGTAGTTGGCAAAAATCATTAAAAGCGTTACACTGATAAGTACGTGAAGTTGGTGTGTGTGTGAGAGAGAGAGACGTTAAATTCTACACCCACCTAAAAGGAAGCGATTCCCAAACCTTCCATAACAAAGCCATCACCTACAGAGAGATGAACCTGGAGAAGAGCAAGCTGGTCCTGGGGCTCTGTTCACAAACACAAACAGACCCCACAGAGCCCCAGGACAGCAACACAAATTAGACCCAACCAAATCATGAGAAAACAAAAAGATAATTACTTGACACATTGGAAAGAATTAACAAAAACCAGAACAAACTAGAATGCTATTTGGCCCTAAACAGAGAGTACACAGTGGCAGAATACTTGACCACTGAGACTGACACAAAATTAAGGAAAGCTTTGACTATGTACAGACTCAATGAGCATAGCCTTGCTATTGAGAAAGGTCACCGTAGGCAGACCTGGCTCTCAAGAGAAGACAGGCTATGTGCACACTGCCCACAAAATGGAAACTGAGCTGCCAAATGTATGACCATATTAGAGACACAAACTCAGCAAAAAAATAAATTTTTCAGGACCCTGTCTTTCAAAGATAATTCATAAAAATCCAAATAACTTCACAGATCTTCATTGTAAAGGGTTGTAAAGGGTTTAAACACAGTTTCCCATGCTTGTTCAATGAACCATAAACAATTAATGAACATGCACCTGTGGAACGGTCGTTAAGACATTAACAGCTTACAGACGGTAGGCAATTAAGGTCACAGTTATGAAAACATAGGACACTAAAGAGGCCTTTCTACCGACTCTGAAAAACACAAAAAGAAAGATGCCTAGGGTCCCTGCTCATCTGCGTGAACATTCTGCAAGGAGGCATGAGGACTGCAGATGTGGCCAGGGCAATACATTGCAATGTCCGTACTGTGAGGCGCCTAAGACAGCGCTACAGGGAGACAGGACGGACAGCTGATCTTCCTCGCAGTGGCAGACCACGTGTAACAACACCTGCACAGGATCGGTACTTCCGAACATCACACATGCGGGACAGGTACAGGATGGTAACAACAACTGCCTGAGTTACACCAGGAATGCACCTGTGCTTAGACTGTCCGCAATAGGCTGAGAGGGGCTGGACTGAGGGCTTGTAAGGCCTGTTGTAAGGCAGGTCCTCACCAGACATCACCAGCAACAACGTCGCCGATGGGCACAAACCCACCATAGCTGGACCAGACAGGACTGGCAAAAAGTGCTCTTCACTGACGAGTCGGTGGTTTTGTCTCACCAGGGGTGATTGTCGGATTCGCATTTATCGTTGAAGGAATAAATACAACCTATATTTATGTTTATTTCTTTTCCCTTTTGTACTTTAATGTCACGTCGTGTGTGTAGGTGGCAGGGAAGTCAGGCGCAGGAGAATCCAATTCAGTATAAATGGAGTATTTTTATAACTTAAAACACAAACTCCAAAACCAAAGTCCATAATGAAATAAATGTGGGTACAAGAACTCGTCGCACACCAATCCATAAAACACAAACATAACAACAAACAATCTCTGACAAGGACATGAGGGGAAACAGAAGGTTAAATACACAACATATAATGAATGGGATTGGAACCAGGTGTGTAAGAAGACAAGACAAAACCAATAGAAAATGAAACATAGATCAATGATGGCTAGAAGACCGGTGACGTCGACTGCCGAGCACCGCCCGAACAAGGAGAGGCATCGACTTCGGCAGAAGTCGTGACATTGAACTATTTTCACATTGTTACAACACTGTATATAGACATAATATGACATTTGGAATTTCTTTATTCTTTTGGAACTTGTGTGTAATATTTACTGTTCATTTTTGTATTGTTTATTTCACTTTTATTTATCCAGTTCACTTGCTTTGGTAATGTAAACATATGTTTTCCCGTGCCAATAAAGCCCCTTGAATTGAGAGAGCGAGAGAGAGAGAGAGAGAGAGAGAAGGGGGATAGAGAGAGATATAGAGGAGAGGGAGGGAGAGATGGGCAGAGACAGAGAAGGGGGGACAGAGAGAGAAGGAGGGAGAGAGAGAAAGGTTAAAGAGTTGTATTTGATTGTGCCACTTTATAAGCTGAGTGAGTAGTACACTTATCCCTTACTCTAGGTCACTGTCTCAGTGAGTCACCAGTGTGTGTTTATGTGTGTGCATGTGTGCGTGGCGTGAGTGCGTCTGTGTGTGCAGATTTAGGGGACATCTGCTTGCAACGGCTTGTGTCACTGACAGGCAGAGTAGCTCAGACAGGGCTTAGCTCTTAAACACCTGTGCTGGAGCACTACTGAAATACTACTACAGCTGTAGTACTGAGCCAACGTATAGAAATATACTGGAGATCTACTGGAGACGTACTGGAGACGTACTGGAGACGTACTGGAGATCTACTGGAGATCTACTGGAGACGTACCTGAGACGTACCTGAGATCTACTGGAGACATACTGGAGACGTACCGGAGACGTACTGGAGACGTACTGGAGATCTACTGGAGACGTACCTGAGATCTACTGGAGACATACTGGAGACGTACCGGAGACGTACCGGAGGCGTACCGGAGACGTACCGGAGGCGTACCGGAGACGTACCGGAGACGTACCGGAGATATTCCAAGTCTGACTATTTAATCCTCTATACAAGGGGTTCCCAAACTTTTTCACTCAGGCCCCATTTCCAGCATTGGGTAACATCCCACGCACCCTGTGCATGCACCACGTCTATTTCTATGATAGTCTCTTGGTGCGCTCCACTACAGCCCTGTTGATGTGAATGGGGGCGTGTTCGGCCTGCCTTTTCCTGTAGCCCACAACAATCTCCTTTGTCTTGCTCATGTTAAGGGAAAGGTTGTTGTCATGGCACCACACTGCCAGGTCTCTGATCTCCTCCCTATAGGCTGTCTCATCGTTGTTGGTGATCAGGCCTACCACTGTTGTGTCGTCAGCAAACTTAAGGATGGTGTTGGAGTCGTGCTTGGCCACACAGTCGTAGGTAAACAGTGTGTATAGGAGGGGACTGAGCACGTACCCCTGGAGGCCCCTGTGTTGAGGATCAACGTGGTAGATGTTTTGTTGCCTACCCTCACCACCTGGGGCGGCCCACCAGGAAGTCCAGGATCCAGTTGCAAAGGGAGGTGTTTAGTCCCAGTGTCCTTAGCTTAGTCATGAGCTTTATGGGTTCTATGGTGTTGAACGGTGAGCTGTAGTCAATGAACAGCATTCCCACATAGGAATGTGGATCTGTGGATCTGTTGAGCCGTAGGCAAATTGGAGTGGGTCTAGGGTTTCTGGGATGATGGTGTTGATGTGAGGCCTGACCAGCCTTTCAAAGCATTTCATGGCTACCGACATGAGTTGAGACGTACTGGAGACGTACTGGAGACATTCTGGAGGTCTACTGGAGATGTACTGGAGACATACTGGAGATCTACTGGAGACATACTGGAGACATACTGGAGATCTACTGGAGACATACTGGAGATCTTCTGGAGACATTCTGGAGGTCTACTCGAGATTTACTGGAGACGTACTGGAGACGTACTGGAGACGTACTGGAGACGTACTGGAGACGTACTGGAGACGTACTGGAGATGTACTGGAGATGTACTGGAGACATTCTGGAGACATTCTGGAGACATTCTGGAGACATTCTGGAGGTCTACTCGAGATGTACTGGAGATGTACTGGAGAAGTACTGAGGCGTACTGGAGACGTACTGGAGATCTACTGGAGACATACTGGAGATCTACTGGAGACATACTGGAGACGTACTGGAGACGTACCGGAGACGTACTGGAGATCTACTGGAGACGTACTGGAGACGTACCGGAGACGTACCGGAGACGTACCGGAGATCTACTGGAGACGTACTGGAGACGTACCGGAGACGTACCGGAGACGTACCGGAGACGTACCGGAGATCTACTGGAGACGTACTGGAGACGTACTGGAGACGTACTGGAGACGTACTGGAGACGTACTGGAGACATACTGGAGACATACTGGAGACGTACTGGAGATGTACTGGAGATCTACTGGAGACATTCTGGAGACATTCTGGAGGTCTACTCGAGATGTACTGGAGATGTACTGGAGAAGTACTGAGGCGTACTGGAGACGTACTGGAGATCTACTGGAGACATACTGGAGATCTACTGGAGACATACTGGAGACGTACTGGAGACGTACCGGAGACGTACTGGAGATCTACTGGAGACGTACTGGAGACGTACCGGAGACGTACCGGAGACGTACCGGAGATCTACTGGAGACGTACTGGAGACGTACCGGAAACGTACCGGAGACGTACCGGAGACGTACCGGAGATCTACTGGAGACGTACTGGAGACGTACTGGAGACGTACTGGAGACGTACTGGAGAAGTACTGAGGCGTACTGGAGACGTACTGGAGATCTACTGGAGACATACTGGAGATCTACTGGAGATCTACTGGAGACATACTGGAGACGTACTGGAGGCGTACCGGAGGCGTACCGGAGGCGTACCGGAGATCTACTGGAGACGTACTGGAGGCGTACCGGAGATCTACTGGAGACGTACTGGAGGCGTACCGGAGGCGTACCGGAGATCTACTGGAGACGTACCTGAGATCTACTGGAGACGTACTGGAGATATTCCAAGCCTGACTACTTAATCCTCTATACCAGGGGTTCCCCCCCCCCCCCCCCCCCCCCGCATCACGTCTATTTCTATGTGTTTAAAAAATGTATAATAAAATCTATAGGTTAAAAAAACTAAATAAAAAAACGTTAGCTGACATGGGCTAGTTGATCTGGACATTTATACATAGGACTCTAAGGTCTGCAGTGACTGACATGATAAGAGGAACTGATGATGTACGACCCAATTTAGAAATTGCACTTTGTGCGTTCTACTATTACAACTTTCAAGAGTAAATTTAAAGCCGAGTTCCTTTAAAAAAAGAATAATAATTACATTCACATGTTGTTGTTTTTTTGAGGGGGGGGGGGGGGGTGTCACCCCTGCCCTCACCACAGAGTTTGGGAACCGCTGCTCTATAGAACAAATGTTTCCCTGTAAACGTTGATGAATTTGGCATTGATATGTACACAGTCTAGCAGTTTAATGTTGATGTTGAATAAAATTCCTTTCATCTTGTATTGTTTCTAACGCATTACTATTACAATATTCACTTTATAAAACAGCTCATATAAAATCTCTGTGTTCATTTCAAATGAATTAAATTCATTCCCAAAAATGTTCACCCTCCCTTGTAAGTGACAAGAACGTCAAAATATGTAACCAATTACAGAATAATCTCTTAATACATTCCTACTCCCTCGGAAGGCATCGCTAGGTGAGGTGTAACCACACCGTCAAGATGAAAGGGTAACTTCATTATGAAAATGTCAAACTGGGAGACATAGTTATTATACAGTCTTCCTATCTGTTATCACCTTGCTCTAATGAAACTGGGAGACATAGTTATTATACAGTCTTCCTATCTGTTATCACCTTGCTCTAATGAAACTGGGAGACATAGTTATTATACAGTCCTCCTATCTGCTATCACCTTGCTCTAATGAAACTGGGAGACATAGTTATTATAGAGTCCTCCTATCTGTTATCACCTTGCTCTAATGAAACTGTGAACCCTTAGAGCTGTGCGTGCCAATGTCAATGCCACGGTGTGTGTGTGTGTGTGTGTGAGAGAGAGAGAGAGGAGAGAGCCATCTCCGGACCCCAAAGGGATCCCAAAGGTGTGTGTGAGAGAGAGAGAGAGAGAGAGAGAGAGAGAGAGAGAGAGGAGAGAGCCATCTCCGGACCCCAAAGGGATCCCAAAGGTGTGTGTGCACGCCTGTTTGTGTGTGTACATGGGGTCCTAATGCTAAGGCATCTGTCATGGTACAGCTCCCCTCTCCGTAACCCTCTGAGCACCATCTGGGAGATGGGTCCCAAATAGCCCGGCTGAGATTATAGACGTATGTTTGAATCAGTGGAAGACGAATGGTTAAATCCAAAAGTGACATCAGGCCTTAGATGGTTGTGTTGAATTAGCCCGGTCCCAGACATTGACCATATGAGTTGACAAGATAACACAAACAGATCTGGGACCAGGCTAGTGTTGAATGGATTGGGGATATGCAGAGATCAGTGTAATAGTGCTTCCCTTTACGACAGAGTAGTGATGGCTTTTGCCTGGAGTGTGTGGTAGTATTGTCATTTTGTTTGGCCGTGCTTGCTGCTGTGTTGTGCACATGCATTGACTCATTTAGTCACATTACGTAGAAATGAAGTGTCCAGATAGAACGGGTAATAAATATTCTTTCTTATCTAGATTAACAGGTTCATAAAGAATGTTTTAAATGAGGCACTTGACTACTACTTAATAACTACATAATACAATGATCCCATTGTGTCATACAGGGCCTCCCGTGTGATATAGTGAGGCCCCCCTCTCTCGCTCACCTCTTTCTCTCTCTCTCCGTCTCGGTCTCTCTCTCTCTCTCTGTGTTCTCTCTTTTGAAGTGGTGCACTCCAGGGTGACTGGATGTCACATGCTCAGTTTGATGCTGTGACCAGCCAGTGTGTGAAACAAAGCCCTACTCTGATCCTGTGTAGAACAGAGAAGTAGTAGCTCCTCTGTTGTGATGCTGTTGGACCTTGATGTCAATCAACAAATAAGTTACTGTAATCACGTGTGCTAATGTCACACTTAGTTAGTTTAAGAGTTAGTTAGACTAAGAGTTTACACAGTACTATCAGTAATCTGATCCTATGAAAGGAGTGTGTGGCGAGTGCGAGTTAGAACAGGTGGCAAGTTTAGTGGGTCATAGTAGATAGCCAACAGCTGATGCAAATACACACGTACATACAGGCCTAATCTATCTCACAGTAACGTGTGTGTGTGTGTGTGTGTGTGTGTGTGTGTGTGCCAGGTCAACTCTATATGAGAAGCTTACATCGTTTGTACTCAGAGGGTGATGGGTTAACATGGGTATTTAGAAAATGAGTTTTTGTCTCACTGTATAGCCACTGTATAGCCATTGTATAGCCACTGTATAGAGACTGTATAGCCATTGTATAACCATTGTATAGCCACTGTATAGAGACTGTATAGCCATTGTATAACCGCTGTAAAGCCACTGTATAACCACTGTATAGAGACTGTATAACCACTATATAACCACTGTATAGAGACTACAACCACTGTATAGCCACTGTATAGCCACTGTATAACCACTGTATAACCACTGTATAGCCACTGTATAGCCACTATATAACCACTGTATAGACTGTATAACCACTGTATAGACTGTATAACCACTGTATAACCACTGTATAGCCACTGTATAGAGACTGTATAACCACTGTATAACCACTGTATAGAGACTGTATAACCACTGTATAGAGACTGTATAACCACTGTATAGAGACTGTATAACCACTGTATAGAGACTAACCACTGTATAACCACTGTATAGCCATTGTATAACCACTGTATAGCCACTGTATAACCACTGTATAACCACTGATAACAACATGTATCTGTCATTACTATCTCTTGCATGCTTGAGTTTCAGTTCCATTTATATTGACATTATAGTTCCCCAAACTGTTTTAAAATGTGTACACAACTAATGTATTCATAGATTAAGTATTTTTTTAAGGAACGTGTGCAAAACATAGTACATATAGTGCCTTCAGAAAGTATTCACACCCCTTGACTTATTCCACATTGTGTTTTGTCACAGCCTGAATATAAAATGGAGGGGTATGAATGCTTTCTGAAGGCACTGAATAAAACACAGGAGAATAACGCCTTTAGGTCAGGGAGTGTTTACCCCATAGAACCCCACAGAATGAATTCTGTTTCTATGGTTTACCCTATGACTTAATGCAAGCTCTACAAGTATAATGTAGAAAGTAAACAGACTCTAGACAACAGATGGATTTCCAGCCTCTTTCCTTTCTATCAATATATCCCAAGCTGTCAAGCCCAGCTTGCAGTCCACTTCAGTGTGTGTGTGTGTGTGTGTGTGTGTATGTGTGTGTGCATGCCAGCTCTCTTCTCACTCACTGCTTGCCTCGGTCTTCACCCCTCCCCTCAGCCACAGGTGTGCATGGTAACCAAAGCCTTGTCGTAGCAACCGGTACACAGCCCAAACCCCTCCCCTTTCCGTTCTCTTCTCCCAACACTAACTCTCTCCCAACTTCTCTGTGTGTCGGCTTGTGTGTGTGTGGCCCTTTCCAAAGGGCCCCTCCATCCCTTCCACACACTAACTGACTCTGTGCCTGTGCCAAGGCAGAAGAGGGCATACCCAGCCCCTATGGAGGTGCCGGACGTGGCAGTGCCCACAGTGCCAGTAGTACCCGTTGCTGACTGCTGCTCTCTGCTGTGTTCCTATCTCCAGCACAACAAGGCTGCGGTACAGATCAAGCAAGACATGAAGAAGATGGTCCAGTTGCCCATGCTGAGGGGGACCTCCAGGGGACCTCGAGGAGTGGAGGCCAGGGGCGGAAGTCTGTTCGGCGTGTCCCTGCTGGAGCTCAGGGTGCTGGGCCTCGTGAAGGATGGCGTGCCCCTGGTGGTGCGGAGCATGGTAGAGTTCCTCCGAGAACATGGTGAGCTGAGGAGGTTGGGGGTCAAGGGGGGGAGGGGAAGAGCAGATGCGGGGATAGGACGGTCTTTAATGTTTCTATACACAGTCATTTTCTAATGGTCATTCTGCATCCATTTTGATTCTGAAGTAGTTGAAGGGATGGCTCGATTTTGTTAGCGAGACTAACTTGTTATTATTAACAAACAAGTTAATGCGATCAGTTTTTTTCTGACTTGATTTCCTCGATTTGATCAAGTTGAAATCCACTGTAAATGGACGGGAGTGATAGCTGCTACTGTGATAGCCACATCCGTAGATATAGAACTCTGCTTTATACTGTATCTATGACCACAGCTATCTTTCTCTGGCATTGAGTCAATAACCCACCTGATTGCTGTCAAGACAACACAAGGTTAACAATGACAGTGTTAGCCCTCAGTCCAAAGTCACTGTGTTCACTGGCTAGTTACGCTTTGTATAAGTCATCTCAATGCAAAATCATGTGTTACATTTTAACATCCACTGTACCTTTGCCTCAAGACTCATAATAATTTTATAACTTCATTTTTTATTTATCTTCCTATTATGAAAAGACCATGTCATTACTTAGACTGCCAACTGTAGGTTGTGTTGTGTAAAACCACATTTTACACTATTTGACATCACGTGTTACTGTTATGATTTGCAAACCTGTCATTTGATTGGTATAAATACAAATACAAGCTCCATACCATGATAGACGTATCCTTGGTTTATTCTGTATTATCTTGCTATCAAATGGTCTATTTAGCCCTTCTAGTAGTAATTTCCTTGTTTCCCCACTAGAGGTCAGCGTAGTTCTATGATACAGCAGTAGGATGTCCTCTTCATGACCACATGACGCCCTCTCGCAAACTCAGCACACCCACATCATACATTGGGCCTTGCACATAGTTCTTTATTTGTGAGTGTGGTTGAATAATCAGGTCACGCATCGTTGTGATTAGGAAATAGGAGGGAGACAGGAGCACATGCCATGTGGATAAAGACAGAGGGTATTGTTTTTTGGTAACAGTTTTTATTTTTTTACATTTTACAGTTTTAGTTAGGTAATAGTGAATGTGCCTGTAACGAGCGTTTCTTAATTACATTTCAATCTCCGGTTTAAATGATTAGTTCTCTGCAGTGTTGCCATTGCAGCCCACTGGTCTCGTAGCATTCGGTAGGATGTGCAACGTTTTGGAACGGTCAGAAAAATATGCTACAGCATGTACAGCAAAAATGCCTTTCTGACATGTAGAATAAGAAATCACGTCATGGCATTTCTGTCTGCAACGTTAGACAACTGCATGTGGCCCTGTAGACCGTTCACAACAACAGCAGAGCAACGCTTAATGCCGTGTAATTCCAGAAACTGCCGTCCAATTTAATAAAGTATAACTCACATGGTTGCAGCGGCAGGTAGCCTCGTGGTTAGCGCGTTGGCCCAGTAACCGAAAGGTCACTAGTTCAAATCCTAGCGCCGACAAGGTGAAACATCTGTTGATGTGAGGAGCAAGGCACTTAACCCTACTTGCTCCAGGGTCACTGTTGATAATGGTTGACCCTAGCTGTGACCCCCCTCCTCTCCGAGGGTGTCTCAGGGGGAGCTGGGATGTAAAAAAAAGTCCTTTCTAATTCACACATGCATATAAAACACACTTGTACATTTGTGAAATAGGACAAATATAAGCACCCACCAAATGAATGCATCAACTTGACCCTTTGTCACCTGTGTGTGTGCAGCAATGTTCAGTGATCCAGAGAGACTCTCCAAGTTGACCATGAAAGGTTCCACTCCCTGTCAATGTCTGGGAGTAGTATGGTTGTGTTATGTTACTGGATATAGTGTGCACACTGTTTACCATGGGGGAGAGCAGGGATCCCCAACCCTGTTCCTGAAGAGATACTGCATCCTGTAGGTTTTCACTCCAACCCTAATCTAGCGCACCTGATTCTAATAATTAGCTGGTTGATAAACTGAATCAGGTGAGTTACAACTAGGGTTGGAGTGAAAACCTACAGGAGGGTGTCTCTCCAGGAACATGGTTGGAGATAACCTACAGGAGGGTAGCTCTCCAGGAACAGGGTCGGAGTGAAAACCTACAGGAGGATAGCTCTCCAGGAACAGGGTTGGAGTTAACCTAAAGGAGGGTAGTTCTCCAGGAACAGGGTCGGAGTGAAAACCTACAGGAGGATAGCTCTCCAGGAACAGGGTTGGAGAGCCCTGGGGTAGCGTAATGTCTTAATTAGGTGTCCAAGAAACATAAAACAAACATTCTGCCATCAGTAGAAGAGATTGACTGTCCCTCTCTCGTTCTCCTCCCCAACATCTCTTTTGTCTGGTTACTCCCCCAATGTCTCCTTTGTCTGGTTACTCCCCCAACCTCTCCTTTGTCTGGTTACTCCCCTAACCTCTCCTTTGTCTGGTTACTCCCCCAACCTCTCCTTTGTCTGGTTACTCCCCCAACCTCTCCTTTGTCTGGTTACTCCCCCAACCTCTCCTTTGTCTGGTTACTCCCCCAACCTCTCCTTTGTCTGGTTACTCCCCCAACCTCTCCTTTGTCTGGTTACTCCCCCAACCTCTCCTTTGTCTGGTTACTCCCCCAACCTCTCCTTTGTCTGGTTACTCCCCCAACCTCTCCTTTGTCTGGTTACTCCCCCAACCTCTCCTTTGTCTGGTTACTCCCCCAACCTCTCCTTTGTCTGGTTACTCCCCCAACCTCTCCTTTGTCTGGTTACTCCCCCAACCTCTCCTTTGTCTGGTTACTCCCCCAACCTCTCCTTTGTCTGGTTACTCCCCTAACCTCTCCTTTGTCTGGTTACTCCCCCAACATCTCCTTTGTCTGGTTACTCCCCCAACCTCTCCTTTGTCTGGTTACTCCCCCAACCTCTCCTTTGTCTGGTTACTCCCCCAACCTCTCCTTTGTCTGGTTACTCCCCCAACCTCTCCTTTGTCTGGTTACTCCCCTAACCTCTCCTTTGTCTGGTTACTCCCCCAACATCTCCTTTGTCTGGTTACTCCCCCAACCTCTCCATCTTATCTCCTCATGCGTTCTATCTGTTTGCATCTTCTTTTCTATTCCTTCCACGTTCCTCCTCTTACCTTACTCTCGCCATCCCTGTCCCTCGTCATCCCCCTCTCTATCCCCCTTTCCCTGTGCTTCTCTACCCCTCTCTCCACCTGCCATCATTTCCCATCCTCCACATCCCTCCATCATCTCGCCCCTCTCTCTTCTCTCTCCATCCCCAGCTCTTCATCATGAGGGTCTGTTCAGGGTCAACGGTAATGTGCGGGCGGTGGAGGGGCTGAAACAGCGGCTGGAGAACGGTGAGGACGTGGACTTCCTGGTTGAGGCGGATGTGTGTACAGTGGCCAGCTTGTTCAAACAGTACCTCAGGGACCTGCCAGGAGGCCTGGTAGACTCCACCGTACAGCCTGCCCTTATAAAGCAGCACCAGGGTGAGAAATGTTACTGTTTGGAATAGTACAATGTCGTGTGTCTATAAACTGTGAAGGAACTTGTCCTTTGGGGCATAATGGTCAGATAATGATGATCGATTTGATCATAGTCTGTCAACAGGGCTCTTCTCTAGGGTCTTTGACCCTGACTGTCTCCATTCACAACATTAGAATTGTGACAGCCCACTTCTCTAGTCATATGACTATCATACCATGTACTGTATTCCCATTCTCACATCAGTGATTATTCCCTTAACCACGGTGTCGAGGTCACAAATGAACGGTAATGATACATAGTCATTATCATTAAGCAGCATAATCATGCTCAAGCGGTGCTTCCATCGTTACCAGATACTACATACCACACCAGTGTAATCAGTGTTATCGTTCTTCTACAGAGATCCTATCAGAACAATCTACAGCTAAGAATACCAGTTGGCACTCGCCCTAAACCATTTCCCAATCCCACCTATACATCCTGCAGCTCTTCGCCAGTGTTCTACGTATCTAGATCACGGTTCTGACTTCTGATTCGCTGAAAACAGGCTATGTTTAGATGTCTGCATGGGTCACTGGCTGGCCCTTACACTGTGCAGGAGACAGGAGTTTACCTTTAACACAGAGGAAGTGTCTGGACCACGGGACTGTATGTCAGACATACATTCACTGACTCAGGCAGTGGAAAGGCAGAGAGACAGACATTCACTGACTCAGGCAGTGGAAAGGCAGAGAGACAGGGGATGCATTGGCTTCAGCTCAGAGTCCTTCTTCACAGACTCCTCAGTCCTTACAGTGTATATTATAAGTCCATATAAGGTCAAGCCAGTCCCATGCCCGTCACAGACTGTACTGGCCTTACTCTGGTCTTAACTCACCTCCATGATGATCTAGTTCAAGCTGGATAATGGAAAGGGAAGGGAATCTAGTCCCTGTTCCAAATGGTTCCAAACAGTTCCATATTCCATATGTAGTGCACTCATTTTGACAATCTCTGTTTTGGTCAAATTGCTCTGGTCAAAAGTAGTGCACTATATAGGGAATAGGGTGCCATTTGGGGCATAGACTGTGTTTTGGTTCAAAGTGACTTGTGGTTGTCAGAGATGACAGAAAGTGTATATTATAAACGTTTTGGATGAATAGGAATATTTGTCATGGCTTGGTGCCAGAGGATGCATTAAGAGAGTGTGGGCCTGGCTGGGTACAAGTCAATGAAGAAGCAGGACTTGGATTGGCGAGAAAAATAACTGTGATTGGTTCAAGTCCTGGTGCCAAGGTACAGGAAAGGGTTAAACTGAGGGAGGGAATAAAGAAGTGAGGGATGGATGGATGAGCAGACAGCAGGAGAGCATGACTGTTACGATCGTCGATGGAAGGATCAAACCAAGGTGCAGCGTGGTAGGCGTAAATTTTCATTTATTAAATGAACACCGAAACAACAACAAATACAAAAACGAAACGTAACGTAACTATATAAATATATAAAAGATATGCGAAGAAAGATGTAAATATATATATATACACACAGTGCCTTGCGAAAGTATTCGGCCCCCTTGAACTTTGCGACCTTTTGCCACATTTCAGGCTTCAAACATAAAGATATAAAACTGTATTTTTTTGTGAAGAATCAACAACAAGTGGGACACAATCATGAAGTGGAACGACATTTATTGGATATTTCATACTTTTTTAACAAATCAAAAAGTGAAAAATTGGGCATGCAAAATTATTCAGCCCCCTTAAGTTAATACTTTGTAGCGCCACCTTTTGCTGCGATTACAGCTGTAAGTCGCTTGGGGTATGTCTCTATCAGTTTTGCACATCGAGAGACTGACATTTTTTCCCATTCCTCCTTGCAAAACAGCTCGAGCTCAGTGAGGTTGGATGGAGAGCATTTGTGAACAGCAGTTTTCAGTTCTTTCCACAGATTCTCGATTGGATTCAGGTCTGGACTTTGACTTGGCCATTCTAACACCTGGATATGTTTATTTTTGAACCATTCCATTGTAGATTTTGCTTTATGTTTTGGATCATTGTCTTGTTGGAAGACAAATCTCCGTCCCAGTCTCAGGTCTTTTGCAGACTCCATCAGGTTTTCTTCCAGAATGGTCCTGTATTTGGCTCCATCCATCTTCCCATCAATTTTAACCATCTTCCCTGTCCCTGCTGAAGAAAAGCAGGCCCAAACCATGATGCTGCCACCACCATGTTTAACAGTGGGGATGGTGTGTTCAGCTGTGTTGCTTTTACGCCAAACATAACATTTTGCATTGTTGCCAAAAAGTTCAATTTTGGTTTCATCTGACCAGAGCACCTTCTTCCACATGTTTGGTGTGTCTCCCAGGTGGCTTGTGGCAAACTTTAAACAACACTTTTTATGGATATCTTTAAGAAATGGCTTTCTTCTTGCCACTCTTCCATAAAGGCCAGATTTGTGCAATATACTACTGATTGTTGTTCTATGGACAGAGTCTCCCACCTCAGCTGTAGATCTCTGCAATTCATCCAGAGTGATCATGGGCCTCTTGGCTGCATCTCTGATCAGTCTTCTCCTTGTATGAGCTGAAAGTTTAGAGGGACGGCCAGGTCTTGGTAGATTTGCAGTGGTCTGATACTCCTTCCATTTCAATATTATCGCTTGCACAGTGCTCCTTGGGATGTTTAAAGCTTGGGAAATATTTTTGTATCCAAATCCGGCTTTAAACTTCTTCACAACAGTATCTCGGACCTGCCTGGTGTGTTCCTTGTTCTTCATGATGCTCTCTGCGCTTTTGACGGACCTCTGAGACTATCACAGTGCAGGTGCATTTATACGGAGACTTGATTACACACAGGTGGATTGTATTTATCATCATTAGTCATTTAGGTCAACATTGGATCATTCAGAGATCCTCACTGAACTTCTGGAGGGAGTTTGCTGCACTGAAAGTAAAGGGGCTGAATAATTTTGCACGCCCAATTTTTCAGTTTTTGATTTGTTAAAAAAGTTTGAAATATCCAATAAATGTCGTTCCACTTCATGATTGTGTCCCACTTGTTGTTGATTTTTCACAAAAAAATACAGTTTTATATCTTATATCTATGTTTGAAGCCTGAAATGTGGCAAAAGGTCGCAAAGTTCAAGGGGGCCGAATACTTTCGCAAGGCACTGTATATATATATATATATATATATATATATATATATATATATATATATATATATATATATATATATATATATATATATATATATATATATACACGGGACACGACGAGGACAAAGGACGCCTGACTGCTATGCCATCTTGGTATTTAATGACAAAACAATGAATGACAAAAAGATGGGGTAGATGCATTGGCCAATAGATGCATCCCCATCGGAATGATAGAACGATAGATACGACAGAAAGATGGGGTAGATGCATTGGCCAATAGATGCATCCTCATCGGAATGATAGAACGATAGATACGACAGAAAGATGGGGTAGATGCATTGGCCAATAGATGCATCCTCATCGGAATGATAGAACGATAGATACGGCAAAAAGATGGGGTAGATGCATCCTCATCGGAATGATAGAACGATAGATACGACAGAAAGATGGGGTAGATGCATTGGCCAATAGATGCATCCTCATCGGAATGATAGAACGATAGATACGACAGAAAGATGGGGTAGATGCATCCTCATCGGAATGATAGAACGATAGATACGACAGAAAGATGGGGTAGATGCATTGGCCAATAGATGCATCCTCATCGGAATGATAGAACGATAGATACGACAGAAAGATGGAAAACATTTGGACAGGACACACGGATCTATTTTATGCCCCCCAGAGAGGTGGAGGGTGATCTGAATGTTCCCGCTCTCTGTGTGTGTCATGTGTGTTGTTGGAATGGCCACAGATGATGCATCATGGGTGCCAGGAAACCCATCTAAAAACCCAGTGTGGGTTGGCTGACATTTTACTGCTCTGGCAGGTAATGTCACCCATTAGCAGATTGCAGTGTTCGACGCGACCGCATGTGACAGGTTTGCCACGTGAGGGACTTTTCTGCTATGTGACTGCCATGGCAACGATAAAGCAATTACAATATTCTGGATTGTGATGAATTTTATTGTGAATATTCAGTTTATGGTTGGTCAATATGAACTATTTAGCCTCAATCTCAAGCTTCCTCTCTTTGTCAGGCCGAAATTCTTTGATATTGTTTATCTGGTTACTGATGATATGTCTTACCTTGGAGAAATTAAGGGAAATATGCGAAGTGGTCACTATCATAGACACCAATAGAGACATGTTAGTGATAGCGGTCACTAGTCTGAGATTAGGGTCAGTCTATTTTGTTGTGTGGTAGAAAATGACAGTGGATCAACTGAGTAACTCTATGGTCATATAATACCCAGGAACAAGCCTGTGTCTGGGTGGTCTTGGCAGAGTGAAGGGCTGACGTCTCCATCTGATCCCACTTCACCTCTCCCCACACACACACACACACTCACATGCACGCAAGGGAGCGTACACACACACACACACACATCTCTGAACTTCACCTCACCAGACATGCAACAGCTGTGAGTGCTCTCAGAGCTCCTGATTCCCTCCTGCTGTGTACACACACACACACACACACACACACACACACACACACACGCCTTACTCAAGACCAGTAGGTATGTCCCTGTATCCACCCCTGACCCCAATATGAATCCTGACTGGCATCATTATGTTTTCACTGCCTTTTAATTGTAATGTTGTATTGAACCTTTATTTAACTAGGCAAGTCAGTTAAGAACAAATTCTTATTTACAATGACAGCCTACCCCGGCCAAACCCTAGTCCGGGCGGTGCTGGGCCAATTGTGCGCCACCCTATGGGACTCCAATCACGGCCGTTTGTGATACATCCTGTAATCGAACCAGGGTCTGTAGTGACGCCTCTAGCCCTGAGATGCAGCGCCGTAGTCCGCTGAGCCACTCGGCTAAGGTATTGATGCTAAGGTATTACCAGCATCGTGGTCATAGATTATACATTTAGAGCAGGTGTGTGCGTCATTCTCTTTCAAATATCAATGTGTGTCTAGGGTGTTAGTAGGCTTATTTTCAATTGGACACACTTGACCTTAAGCCGAAAGGCCACGACTCTCAGAACCCAAAACCAAAGCTTGTGTGTGTACTTGTTTTGTCAGTCATGATGGACTAATTATTATTTACACATTATAAAGTAGGTCATGTGAGCTAAGGTATTATTAAAAAACAGGATCATGCCAATGCATTGGTATCTGGGTTAATAATCGTATTTTCTCCTTCTCATCAACAAAGTGGAGCTTCAAAGTCCAGTACTCTCAAAATGCCTTCCAATCTTTTAATTGTTGATCATGTTGTTTCTACATATTTGTGGTTTCCTTCTAGGTGTGCAGCTGTTCAACCAAAGCACAACACAGTCTCTCCCCTCTCTAATAATGTCTAGAATAGAATACAATTACCTCAGTTAGCAGTCGCTCTTATCCAGAGCAATTAACAGGGGCAATTGGGGTTAAGTGCCTTGTTCATTGGCAGATTTTCCCCCTAGTTGGCTCTGCGATTCAAACCAGCGACCTTTCGGTTACAATGCTAAATTACCTGCCGCCATGAATTGAACAGAACAGCTTTATTTTCCTCAGAGTGAACTAGTTTTTAAATGGATCTTCCTGTGTATTTCCCTCCAGAGTCCAGTGAGGATGGTTTCTGCTCAGACATGAGGGTCTTACTCCACCAGTTGCCAGACATCCACTACAGCCTCCTACAGTACCTCTGTCTCTTCCTCACCCAGGTGGACCAGCGCCACAGGGAGAACCTCATGACCGCTCTCAATCTGGCAACTGTCTTCGGCCCCAATGTCTTCCAGTAAGTTTTGCAGCCCGTCTCTGGGATTGGTGTTAGTGGGTCAGTGAGTTAGTGGTATAACACACTTAGGTTGCCATGTTGGTCCAATGTCTTCCAGTGTGTTTTATTACATGTTCATGGGATTGGGGGATGGGTGTTAGTTGGGCATGGGTTTAATAAGACAGATGGGTTGCAAGGTGGGTCTAAATGGCAGGTGACTGTCATTATGTCTAAGGCCTTGTTAAAGTCAGGTTATGGTATATGTGTTACGAGTCATGCATGATGTTAGGGAGGAAAATGGTTTGACAGAGCGTTAGTGCTGTATCATTTTAAAAAGATACACAGAAACGGTTCAAAATCAAATGTTATTTGTCACGTACACAGTTTGTACAGTAGGTATAAAAGGTGCAGTGAAATGGTCGTGTACTAGCTACCTCAACATTGCAGTACTATAATTAAGCAATAAGGCCCGAGGGGGTGTGGTATATGGCCAATATACCACGGATAACCACTGTTCTTAAGCGCGATGCAATGCAGAGTGCCTGGATACAGCCCTGGATACAGCCCTTTATAATAGCAATAAGGCACCTCAACAGTTTGTGCTATATGGCCGATATACCACGGCTAAGGGCTGTGTCCAGGCACTCCGCAATACGTCGTGCCTAAGAACAACCCTTAGCCGTGGTACATTGGCCATATAACACACCCCCTCGTGCCTTATTGCTTAAATATACCACGGCTGTCAGCCAATCAGCATTCAGGGCTCGAACCACCCAGTTTATAATCAATAATATTTTTTTTATAGAATAGTCGTTTTTGTATTTTATTTGGATCCCCATTAGTTCCTGCCAAGGCAGCAGCTAATCTTCCTGGGGTCCACATAGTAATATCCTGGTATGTACTCAATAGGATATACAGAATAGATAATGTATGTGCTATGTCAAGTATGACTGTATTTACCATATAAAGTGGATAATGTGCTGGTTGCGCAGTTGACTAAATAGTATATTATAGAACAGCAGTGTTGTGCTTGTGTGTAAGGGTTGGCTGTGTGGAGAGTCCGTGCAAATAGTCTCTAAGGTGTAAATAGTCAGTTCATAGTTTGATTCATGTTAAATTGTTCCATATAATAATTGTTCTATAAGACAAAACACGCCTGTATAAAATAAGAAGATATAACAGAACGGGTCCTGAGAACTCCAGCAACCTCCAATGAGTTGTCCTGACTTCCTCACGTCTCCACTCCAACAACATTGATTGATCCCTTGCTATTTACCACCTGCTGTTTTAAAGGGTAGAACGTTCCTTAACAAGCGTATTAAAATCTGCTTGGATGTTGATTTATTCTTGGAGCATATCGTTATCCCGCCTGAGAGGTGTGTGTGTGTGTGCGTGAGAGAGATTAGGCTCTTGTGGCCTGCCTGCCTGTCTATAACAGTCTTTGAATAACACACACACATACAGTAGCTATCTCTATGTACCGGGACTTCTTGGCTGACTTGCCTAAATAGTTGGAATCAGGTTGATGTTTTGTGTTTCCATCAACATTGTCCTATTCTAAACCGGTGTTGATATGTGTTGCCATGTGAAAGAGTAGGTGGGAGAAAGGGAGAGGGCTTAGGCACACGCTGTTGCACACTTTCCTGGCTCATCCTCTGTCTCTCAATCATCTCTCTATTTAATTTTACCTTTATTTAACCAGGAAAGTCAGTTAAGAACAAATTCTTATTTTCAATGACGGCCTAGGAACAGTGGGTTAACTGCCTGTTCAGGGGCAGAACGACAGATTTGTACCTTGTCAGCTCGGGGGTTTGAACTCGGTTACTAGTCCAACGCTCTAGCCCCTAGGCTACTCTCCCTCCTCCTCCACCTTCTCTGTCTATCTCACACAAGCCTATGCGTGTGAGCACACACACACACACACACACACACACAGTCTTGTACAACTAACCTTGTAGGGACACATTATTCAGTTCCATTCATAATCCAATTTTCCCTAAACCTTAACCCTAAACCTAACCCTAGCTCCTAAACCTGAAACTAATTCTAACCCTAACACAAATTCTAACCTTAACCCTAAACCCCCTATAAATTGCATTTGACCTTGTTTGGACCAACAAAATGTCTCCATTTGGTCAAATTTTTGTTTGTTTACTATTCTTGTGGGGACTTCTGGTTAAACACGTCCACACACACACATACACTCCACCTCTAACCAACATGGGGGGCTGTAGGCTTAACATGCCATTAATGTTGTGGTGATAGAAACCTCACCAAGTGCACTCAGAGAGGGCTCATGCATTTCTCCTTTACAGTTCACATTCTCTTCCACTTCTACCGGCATCCCTTTGAGTGGTACTGGCACTACTTGAGAGGAACTAAAAGGAAACTCATCCCTGCCTGTAAATTCCACTGACAGGGTTTCAGAGGTGCTTGGTGAATATTACTTGAAGTCAGACTTTCTAACACAAAAGTTAACCAAAAAAAGTCCATAGTAACAATATTGTTGGATCAATCCGACTTCCGTGAGTCGGTGGTAAAGACTTTAAGTGGTCTGATACGTATCACACACCTTAAAGACTCTACTGCCCTCTCTGCCCAATCTGTCGTACATCGTTATTAGTGGGCGTTCCCAGTCATCCATGTCCTTGGCCCATGCCTTCCTGCCCGCATTGCTTATAAACGGTGTCTGAAGACACACAGACCAAAGTGTTCTGTCTTCTGTTCTCACAGTCCCATCCCATTTGGCTTGCACCGTGATCGAGGGCACTATGTTCCACCCCTGCCCGCTTTCTTGCCCACCTGATTGGCAACCATATCTTATAATAACCCCTGGTGTCTGTGCCAGGGAATCCGTCTCTGATGGCACATCGTCTCTATCACTGGAGGGTCTGTACAGGACATAGAGTTGGAAAGAGGCCACGCACCCTATCTTTGCCATTATTACGTCCACAATGGTGCTGTCCACTAAAATAGGTTTTGTGGCAACTGTGTCCTCTATCGAACTCTATGGTACAGTAACAGGACCAGGGAGTGACCAGAGGAGGCTGGTGGGAGGAGCTATAGGATGACGGGCTCATTGTAATGGCTGGAATGGAATAAATGGAACGGAGGTTTCCATATGTTTGATGTGTTTGATTCTATTCCATTGATTTAATTCCAGGTATTACAATGAACCAGTCCTCCTATAGCTCCTCCCACCAGCCTTCTGTGGAAGTGACATACCTCAGCTGGGGCCTTAGACTGTACACCATGTCCTCAGTTTGTTCCCTCCATCAACCAATCAGAGAGGGGTATAATTAGGCCCAGAGCCCAGGCCATGTAGGCATGTTAAACAGCTGTTCAGGAAGAACTCAGTGACATGATCTGGTATCAAGTGCTACTGGATTGTCCTGACTTGGCCTGACATGGTACTGGAATGTGCCCTACTCCAGAGGAGGCTGGTGGGAGGAGCTATAGCAGGACGGGCTCATTTTAATGGCTGGAATGGAATTAATGGTACGGAGTAAAACGTGGTTGCCATATGTTTGATGTGAAACCATTCCGCCCGATTCCGGTTACCACGAGCACTTCCTCCCCAATTAAGGTGGCACCAACCTCCTGTGCCCTACTCATCGAGATCCACTATAATATTACTGTCTTCTATTTAATGATGTGGCATCATGTTATCCGCCGTAAGAGCTGTAGATAAGGGCTGTAGATAAGCACTTTGTCGATGGACTGTTGTGTTATTATGATGTGAAAGCTGTTGTGGTGCTTGTGTTTTCCTTGAACCATGTTGTCCTTGTTGACCTTGTTTTGTGTCAAACGGCACCTGCAGAAATGATGTATTGTAGCTTTTGATGCCCTTTGTCATGGCAGGGAAGTTGTTGTATTGCAGCAAATAGGGGGTGGGGCTTGAATGATAAGTACCCTGTGACCCTATGTCTGTCAGTCAAACACCTACAGTGGCTTGTGAAAGTATTCACTCCCCTTGGCATTTTTTTATTTTGTTGCCTTACAACCTGGAATTAAAATAGATTTGGGGGGGTTTGTATCATTTGATTAACACAACCTACCTACCACTTTGAAGATGCAAAATATTTGTTATTGTGAAACCTTTGACTAGGCCATTCCAAGACATTTAAATGTTTCCCCTTAAACCACTCGAGTGTTGCTTTAGCACTATGCTTAGGGTCATTGTCCTGCTGGAAGGTGAACCTCCGTCCCAGTCTCAAATCTTTGGAAGACTGAAACAGGTTTCCCTCAAAAATGTCCCCGATTTTGGCACCACCCATCATTCCTTCAATTCTGACCAGTTTCCCAGTCCCTGCGGGTGAAAAACATCCCCTCAGGGTGATGGGAGGTATTGGGTTTGTGCCAGACATAGCGTTTTCCTTGATGGCCAAAAATCTCAATTTTAGTCTCATCTGACCAGAGTACCATCTTCCATATGTTTGGGGAGTCTCCTACATGCCTTTTTTTTCTTTAAGCAATTTTCTGGCCACTCTTCCGTAAAGCCCAGCTCTGTGGAGTGTACGGCTTAAAGTGGTCCTATGGACAGATACTCTAATCTCCGCTGTGGAGCTTTGCAGCTCCTTCAGGGTTATCTTTGGTCTCGTTGTTGCCTCTCTGATTAATACCCTGCTTGCCTGGTCCGTGAGTTTAGGTGGACGGCCCTCTCTTGGTAGGTTTGTTGTGGTGTCATATTCTTTCCTTTTTTTATATTGGATTTAACGGTGCCCCGTGGGATGTTCAAAGTTTCTGATATTTTTTTATAACACAACCCTGATCTGTACTTCTCCACAACTTTGTCCCTGACCTGTTTGGAGAGCCCCTTGGTCTGAAAGACTCTGGGGCCTTTCAGAACAGGTGTGTATATATACTGAGATCATGTGACAGATCGTGTGACACTTAGATTGCACACAGGTGGACTTTATTTCATTAATTATGTGACTTCTGGAGGTAATTGGTTGCACCAGATCTTATTTAGGGGCTTCATAGCAAAGTCGGTGAATACATATGCAGGCACCACTTTTCTGTTTTACATTTTTTGTAATTTCTTTGAAACAAGTTATTTTTTTCATTTCTCTTCACGAATTTGAACTATTTTGTGTATGTCCATTACATGAAATCCAAATAAAAATCTATTTAAATTACAGATTGTAATGCAACAAAATAGGAAAAACGCCAAAGTGGATGAATACTTTTGCAAGGCACTGTAGCTAAACTAAAGATGGTGGATAAATGAAGAAAATGTATTCAGGTCGTTTACCATTGGAAAATAACGGTCAGTTCCGGTCTACTTAACTGGGCGTCTCTCCCCTAGAAACCAATGCAATAATATCTGGGTCTAATCTACTTAGTTCATTGACTTTCATTGAACCAGAAAAAAACAGTGAGTGGGGTGTCTCGCTTCCTCTTCTGTCTCTGGCTAAACTACCACCCCAAGAGTTCCAATCCTTTTGTCAATGTTGCTACAATATTGTACTTATGATAGTGACAATTTGTATCATTATATGCCATCTCTAATCTTCTCTGTTTGTCTCTGTCACCAGTGTGTCCTCTGGGTTCGATGGGATCCAGGAGCAGAACATCTGTAATAAGATCATGGCAAAGCTGATCCAGAACTACAGCAGCATATTCAACAACAACCACCAAGATGACGACCATAAAGAAGAGCACTGTGTCTTCAATAGAGATGGAAACAGAGGAGAATACATACAGGAATCTATACCCTCTAACGTCATCATTGTTAAAGTGAGTTACTGGTATTTTACATGTATTTTATACAAATGTTCATACTGATCTGGGCTGGTTTGGTCTTCCCTGTCTATTTCCTATGTGGGCTCTGGTCAAAAGTCGTGCACTATGTAGGGCATAGGGTGCCATTTCGGAATTTATTTTGGGGGTACATTTTGTTTGCCTGCGAGTGATGTTATACCCATCTTTGAATTGATTTGGCTTGACGCAATCTCAGTCACGACTCTTCCAAGGGAACATCTTTGTTTTGATGTTCTGTTCTTGCTATCGGTCCATATTTAATGAGTCTAGACTACCCTTTGATGCGCTTGAGGAGAAGAAAGTCATATATAATGGGAATACACATACAGGCACAAGAAGATCCATCAAGCTGTAAAATATATTTATTTACCTGCTTTAAGAATCCATTATGTTTGGTTGAATTTTCACAAAACAGTAAGGATTTAAAAATATAATTATTTCCCAATTGTCAATCCTGACTTGGGCCTGTGCCCTTAGTGTCAGAAAGGGCCAATATTGGTCAGTGTAGAAAAGGCCTCTGGCGAGTTTGACCTGTTACAGTATACCCCTAATGCCGTTTTTAACTACAGTACCAGTCAAAGGTTTGGACACACCTACTCATTCAAGGGTTTTTCTATATTTTTTATATTTTCTACATTGCAGAATAATAGTGAAGACATGAAAACTATTAAATAAGACACATTAATCATGTAGTAACCAAAAAAGTGTTAAACAAATCAAAATACGTATATTTTAGATTCTTCAAAGTAGCCATCCTTTGCCTTGATGACAGCTTTGCACACTCTTGGCATTTTCTCAACCAGTTTAATCTGGAATGCTTTTCCAACAGTCTTGAAGGAGTTCCCACATATGCTGAGCACTTTTTGGCTTCGCGTATGCTGAGCATTTGATTTCCTTCACTCTGCAGTCCATCTCATCCCAAACCATCTCAATTGGGTTGAGGTCGGTTGATTGTGGAGGCCAGGTCAAACCAGATGGGATGGCGTATCACTGCAGAATGCTGTTGTAGCCGTGCTGGTTAAGTATGCCTTGAATTCTAAATAAATCACAGACAGTGTCACCAGCAGAGGACCCCCACACCATCACACCTCCTCCATTCTTCACGGTGGGAACCACACATGTGGAGATCAACCGTTCACCTACTCTGTGTCTCACCAAATCACGGCGGTTGGAACCAAAAATCTCCCAATTTGGACTCGTCAGACCAAAGGACAGATTTCTAGCGGTCTAATGTCCCTTGCTCGTGTTTCTTGGCAAACCTGTTAATTGAAATGCATTCCAGGTGACTACCTTATGAAGCTGGTTGAGAGAATGCAACTCTGTTATCAAGGCAAAGGGTGGCTACTTTGAAGATTCTCAAATATAATATATTTGTATTTGTTTAACACTTTTTTAGTTACTATGTGATTCCATATGTGTTATTTAATAGTTGTGATGTCTTCACTATTGTTCTACAATGTAGAAAATAGTCAAAAATAAAGAAAAAGCCTTCAATGAGTAGGTGTCCTAACTTTTGACTGGTACTGTACAAGGGTCTGGTTACTCGACTAACAATGTTACCCCAGACATACTGTACATGACTTCATGAATGCTTTATTTTAAGAGTATGTGTCAAACATACCTAAATTCCATGAAATAGCACTTTATCATGAGTTCCATTTTGAGTTTCTCAATCACTTTCTACATAAAGGACAAAGTGGTAATTTGGTCAGTCAGCCCTCAAAGGAAGTGCTGAGTGTATTTATCATTGCATGTTGTGTGTGTGTGTGTGGTGGCCTCACGTGAAGATATCTCTAGTTCTGTCCAGTGCTGTAAATGTCTGTAGCAGCCAGGGGCCTTAGGGGCCTCACAACACCTGAGACCCCAGTTGGCTGCTGACCTGTGGGATATCCCTCCGCCTGACCAGCTCCTATTGGGATCTCCTTACACACAGGGCTACATCTCCTGAGGCTGCTTTTTGACCATTGACCTCCCACATGCCGCTCATTGCTTTTCTCCGCACGCAGCCATGGATACAGGTGCTCCTGTCCTCTTATTGTAAGAAAGAGGGGGGCATGAGTTGACCATGGGGGTGTTTGAGTGGAGGGGTTGGGGTTAGAGGTTAGGGTCAGACAGCACAGCACAATTTACCTGTCTCACTTGTTCTCGACACTGTTGTGAGGGAGGTAGAACACACTGTTGTGAGGAAGGTAGAACACACTGTTGTGAGGGAGGTAGAACACACTGTTGTGAGGGAGGTAGAACACACTGTTGTGAGGGAGGTAGAACACACTGTTGTGAGGGAGGTAGAACACACTGTTGTGTGGGAGGTAGAACACACTTGTGAGGGAGGTAGAACACACACTGCTATGAGAATCACTCTGGGAACTCACCACTGCAAAATCATTGGGAATTTAAGTCAGAAGACATTTTTACATTGTCATATGATTTTCACTCTCCAATTCCTACCCTTGACCCCAACAGAAATGTTAATCTAAAATCTGTTCTGGAATGTATAGCTGGCATGATATTTCACACCATTAGATGAGGCAATGGTGTACCTTCAATAACAAAAGGAATAAAAGTCTACAGTAACTCATGCTGCTCCTCTGGACCTGCCGCTCTATAGTGGTCAATAGGTGGATTGTGTGTGAAACTTTTTTTGTTGCTGTCTTTTTCCCAGGAGGCCAAGGAGACCCCGGTGAATAGGACAGATACTGAGTCACCGAAAACACTCGGAACCACACCAAGCACTCCCACACCCACTCAAAAGACACCAAAAAAGACACCTATTCCAGTTCCCAGAAAGAAAAAGGTATGCGTGTGTGTGTTTTGTGTGTCCCTGCCATGGAATACAATGCTTAGGTATCTGTACGAGGAGTACGTGCTGCCTGCCTAGTGCATACTTGTTTTAGTTTGTGTGTGTGCACCTGCCATGGAACACAATGTTTAGGTCACAGGAGGTTGGTGGCACCTTAATTACGGAGGACGGGCTGGTGGTAATGGCCGGAGCGAAATAAGTGGAATGGTTTGATGCCATTCCATTGGCTCCGTTCCAGTCATTATTATGGGCCGTCCTCCCCTCAGCAGCCTCCACTGGTTTAGGTATGTGTTTGTGTCAGGATGAGAATGCAGGCTGTCTCCCTATGTCCAATGTACACATTTAGGATTCTCAGTGTTAACCTGCATGAACTACGACTCTTAGAATTCCCCAACAGTGTAGAATTCCCCTTACAGAGTACTTTTAACTAAGAATTCCTCAACAATGTAGAATTCCCCTTACAGAGTACTTTTAACTAAGAATTCCTCAACAATGTAGAATTCCCCTTACAGAGTACTTTTAACTAAGAAATCCCCAACATGGTACTTTAAATACCAACAATGTGGTCACATGACGTAGTCAATTAGACATGGTTTTGAAACGTAAAAATAAACAGATTTCGTCACAACTATACATGCATGTGCAAGTCCCTGCATCATATTTTCATAGTGATATCAGCTGTGATACATGCTACTCCAAGGTCAACGCGTGAGGATACTACAGATATGGTATCCAAAGTGTTGAAATGACTGATACACAGTGATCACTCATAGCTGTTTATTGCAGCAATCATCCTATATTCACAAAGTCACATTGCATTTTAATTGGGCTAATCCCAACCCATAGTTATATTGTTAGTAGCCCATGTATTAAAATGCCCCGTCTGTCACATGCGCTGGGATGTGACTTGATGCATAAACAATAAAGTTATTGACAGAAAAATACATCATGTTATATGAATGATATGATATGTACTTTGTCGTTCCTCTATGTTTCCAGGCTGCATCCAGCAGTCCACCAGATGACACGAAGTCATCAAAAGAACTATCCAATGAAAATCCAATCATAACTCCAAGGAAACAGAAGGTACAGTGAATACATTCAAATATTGACTTGTTCTCTCTGAAAAACATTAACAATGGTTATTTGATTGCCTTTAGATTGCACTATCCTAAAATAGACATCCAATCCTTATAATTGCACCGTAACCATGGCAATACAGACGTGTTATCGATTATATCTGATATACGGTGGGTTAGCTCTGGTTCAGAGTAGGATTGCTGATCTAGGACCAGATCCCCATCTGTCATTATAGTCTTATTCATTATAAGCTACAAGGCGAAACTGATCCTAGATCAGCACTCCTACTCTAAGAGGCTTTGTGGATACGGGCTCTGATGCCACAAACTACCTAATGTTGTCAATGTTGTGGCTGTATTTGCATCTCCCCTAAACACACACACACACACACACTCACACAAACACACACACACGCCTGTACGCGCGTTGTGCACATGCACAGTTTGATGACTTTGATAAACAATTGATGACTTTGATAACTCATTGATCCTGCTTTGTATTATACCCATCAAGGGTCAGTCGTGGGAAAGGCTGTGATTATTCGGCCATGATTACTACAAGTTTAGATAACTGACTAGACTAACTTAACAATCTAAAAATTGTTAGCTGATTGAGTGACTGTCAGTGACTGACAAAACAAGAGAGAAACTGCTGATCCACAACCAAATGTCAAACTTGCACCTTGTGTATTCTAACTCTCAACAGTAAGTTGAGACCCCGACTCATTTTTGTGAAGGTCGGACCCCCAAGCGAACGCTTATGCCTGGAGCCGGCCCTGGTCTTCTGATAGTGATGGCTCTGATCAAGCCACTCGCTCACATGACTTGATTTGATAAGGGAAATCAGTGAGAGGAAGCCAGACGAGCCACAACACAACAACAGTCAAGCTAATTCACAATGACACACAGGAGCTATGCAGACTATATGCCCTTCCAGACCTCCCTGTGGCATTGTGATGCAGACAGCCGAATAGCCTTCACCAACCGATTTCCGTTCTTAGATATTTTATAAAGTTGTAACCCTTGACTTAGAATGGAATTAAATTCTAATTCTATTGTTGTGACTCATAGACCTACATACACTAGCTGAATGTATTGTTTTGTCTAAGGCCATAAAAGAATGAGCAGAGTTAGCCCATAGGATATTCTTTAATATCCAGACAGAAGCCAGAGGAGAGATTGAGAAATGCTGATTGAGCGAACAATGGGATTGGCGTAGCATGGTGTGATGAAAAATAAGACAAGTTATTGCTGATGAGGGATGTTTTTTGTTGTCGTATCCCTGGCAGAGTCCCCAGGACCCATGTTGCTCAGTTGGTAGAGCATGGCACTTGCAACGCCAGGGTAGTGGGTTCGATTCCCACGGGGGACCAGTATGAAAAAAGGATGAAAATGTATGCACGCACTACTGTAAGTTGCTCTGGATAAGAGCATCTGCTAAATGACTAAAATGTCATGTTAAATGAGTCTGTAAAATCACTGAGCCTGTGCATTAGGCTCATATTTAGCATCGCTAGCAGGATCTAATGTAGCGTACTACATTGTTGTTGACACACACGTTGGTTTTTGTTTGTCTGTTCATTAGATTTTGAGCCATTTCAGTGAAGTTAGCTTTGATAGCGTTCCAGGAAATGTTAGAACGCCAGATGACCTTTGAAATAATATGGCCCTGGATAAAACAAACGTGTTAATATAAATTGTAATTGAAATGATAACCGTAAATATAACAATTCAAGGGCATTTAGAATGGCGGGAACTCCCCTTTAGTTTCATGTTGATGGAAAATGAAGGGAATTGACCTTTTCATGTAATGTTGATGCAGTCACATAAAGCACATGACTTCCCACTACATAATAAATACAGTCACATCCTGTAATAAACCATGGGGTTCCTTTTCTAAATGGCTTTCTATATAATCAATCAGTAATCTGCAGCCTAATAAAATCAATGCATGCTTATCAGGGATATTTACCCATGATGGCCCTGGATGACGGTGTTGTTAAAATGTATAACCTAACAAAGAAATGGCGTGTAGATAAGTTAGCTAGCTGGCTTGCTACTGGAGTTTGACTTTATGGTGGGAGGGGGAACTATAGTTGAAAAGCCATTGGTACGGTTCTTTTGCTGAGAGTCATTCAGATGTATGTATTGTGCAGTAAGCACACACTCACACACACTTTTGGGGCCTTAGTGTGACACTAGTTTGGCATGGCTATATAAATCTGTTGTGTGCAACTGAGAGGGGCTGTGACATTTGGAATCGATTAATCGAATCTTAGTGTTTCCATTTCGCATAAATTAGGCTCAGTTTAGATGTATTTATATCTCTGTAGAGCCTGGCTGTAAATTCATCTTATCTGTCGAGGCTCTGGTCTAGTGTTGGGAAACGTGAGATGAGTAATTGCCACCATCGGTCAGAGGGCCCTAAAAAATGTTTATGATGTAGTATATCTGACCCTGTTCACCTGTTGTTGTATGTACCACGTTACCCAACACAGTGAACACTCCTGTCGTGAGGGCAAATGACTTTCCCCATTTTAGCTGGGACTTTCTCAGCTAAAAAAAAAAAGTCCATGGTGACATTATCATTCAACTGCTGTAGTCTATTTTGCTTGTGCTCTTATTTATATTTACATTTCAAAACGTAAGCAAACACGCTGTTGTTATGGTAACAGCGGTATTGGAATTTTAATGTCACTCCTTCTCCGGTATTTATGTGAAAGTGTTTTTGCTGCTGTAAACAATAGCTTGTGTTTTTGGATCGTTGTGATGAGAGGCTCAGCCGAGTGGGTGTTGTTCTTCTCAAGGCCTACAACACATTAACAGGTATGTCTCTCATTCCAACAAAAGAGGTTAGACAACTGGTCTGTCAACACCGCTGCCTCTACAACTAAAAGTAGTTTTGGTGATTTAAAAGGCATGTTTTCACAGGTGGTTGTGAATGACTCCAGAACGGAGTGTACCTCGTCAAATCACAGATTGTTGGTATTTCTTTTGGCAGCAACTTGTAATTGTTAAGCCGTTGTTTTCAAATGAGGTCACCTCCTCTTTGGTCAATTGGACAATAATAAACTGTTTAGCCTAAAAAGTCTGTCATTAACACATTGTCATACTGCCAGTTTGTCTTTCTTGGTGACAGAATGGCGTTTATTTACCCATAGTTCTCCTGATCGGCCACTTCCTGACATCACCAGTGTTGGGGTCATTACAAAAAAATAACTAATATATTCGCTGTTACTTCTTTCAACAATAGAAAATGGCTTATTACTCCCTGGGAAAAGTCATTAGTTACACGAGGAGGTGTGGTACATGGCCAATATAACATGGCTAAGGGCTGTTCTTAAGCATGATGCAACGCGGAGTGCCTGGATACAGCCCTTAGCATTGGTATATTGGCCATATACCACAAATCATTGAGGTGCCTTATTGCTATTATAAACTGGTTACCAACGTAATTAGAGCAGTAAAAATAAATGCTGTCAGCCAATCAGCATTCAGTGCTCGAACCACTCAGTTTATAATACTTGGTATATTGCTTTTGCATTACACCCCAAAACGTTGCGCATCCTCACTCAGTGTAAACAGTGTCAACGTTACGTTGGCCTATACACCTACACAAGTATACATAAAAATCAAGCCTTGGTTGAGGTTGGCCTACAGTCATCTTTAGCAGCAGTGGTCAGGTCTCTGGGGGTCTTTCGCTATGAGTTGTGTGTTGGTCGTGTTGCCTTTACAGGTGCTTGAAGAGATTGGAAGTCGTGCAGTGGAGGGGCAGTGGAGGGGTCAACACCACCCCCCCTCGCCACCCTCTGGCGTTCTGGACGTTCAAATACGTCACTTAACTCCTGACATCTGTCGTTGAAGTGCAAAATCTAGTCCCTTAGGCTTAGAAGCTTTTCAAACTGTTCTGTAATGGAAAAACATGAACTACTAGACCTTTTCCATGGCGATTCCAGCCCTGACTGGATGTTCCATTGATAAACGTGGCTCACATGGCTCACTGATAAAGCACTTCCATTCCTCATCATTAAATGGTTTAGCATTGGCTTTTGTCCAGAGACAAACCCTGCCGGGATTGGTTATTGTGCCTTTGATCAATAGTTGAGCTGTAGGCTTCAGACCCATTAGGCATACAACACAGTGGACTGCTAACATTTGAACTTTTCTCTTTTCTCACACTTTTCTCTTACCCCCAAATGCACACCTCTCAGTTATATGCATTAGATGTAGCTAGCGCACCTCTGTAGAACTGAAAGAGTATAGCCTAGTGGTTGCACACACCATCGACATGAAGAAAGGTCGGTGTGACATACCAGTGGTACGGATGAGGTGCTTTAGGTACACCATAGATACGAAAGGCTACCGCCAGCTATACCCCCTAGGAGTCAGCACGGTAAGAGAAAGAGGAGTTTAACCCTTTTCATTTCCACAGGGTCGTATTCACTAGGCATGAAACAGAAGCAAACAGGCCAAAATGGGTACTTACTATCTAAACTTTTCCATTAAGCGATTTGCATTGAACACCAAATGTTTTGTTTTGTTATGGTGTGCCCAAATGAATACAACCCAGTCCATGTCTCTACTGTACATAGCCTATCCTCCAATGCATGTTTTATTCTGTAGTAACCCGACTAAAGGTCAGCACAGCTGATCTGATTGCCCCTGTGACAGTATGCTGAGGCAGGTATCGTTTACATCTCTGGCTTTACACATGGGGCTCTGGTATTACAGGGAATCCACCCGCCTCACCCATCCCTCATTCTCCTTGTCTCTTTCCACAGGTGAGAAAAGTAAAGCGGGAGACAACGACAGTGCTCCGAGCCGTGCCCCTTCCCAGTCTCTCTCCTGGCCTGCCCTATGTGAGGCCCCTGGTCCTACCCGTTCCCCTGGCTCCGGAGGTGAGGAGCCCCAGCCCTGAGAGAATGGAGCTGACCCCACCGGGGGCCCCACAGGAACCTCAGGGACCAGCCACGGACGCCTGGGACGTCAGCGCGGTCAAGACCACGGAGGTCCTGAACAGGTCAGTGTGTAGTGTAGTAACAGACAGTTATTTTGGGGCCGTATGGTGGAAAGTTAGAAATAGGTAGTTTTTAACAGGTTAGTAGTTCATGATGTTTGTATTCATTCAGGAGCACAATAGCATGTCTGGAATTTGGAAAGAGGTTATATTAGGTAGCTGATTATTTTTATTAAATGCATAATAAGATGCTACGGATGCCGACAAATGTATGTAAAACGCGTTCCAATGCATATGGTATTGGTGGTTCAGTAGTCCATGTAGCACCTCTTCCCTGAATAATTAAAGCTTGTCTCATAGCAGAGAAGAAACACAGCTTGCAGGTCCTGGATGTCAGCCAAGACTTCTGAAGTATAGCCTAGTTTTCTAACACAGCTTGCAGGTCCTGGATGTCAGCCAAGACTTCTGAAGTATAGCCTAGTATGCTAACACAGCTTGCAGGTCCTGGATGTCAGCCAAGACTTCTGAAGTATAGCCTAGTTTGCTAACACAGCTTGCAGGTCCTGGATGTCAGCCAAGACTTCTGAAGTATAGCCTAGTTTGCTAACACAGCTTGCAGGTCCTGGATGTCAGCCAAGACTTCTGAAGTAAAAAAAAAAAAACCTAACACAGGTTTTATGATTTTATGGGAGTCACTTAAAAGTATATCAATCTATCTGCACACATTTTAGTAAACATTGAGTTACACGTTATTACAATACATACATGCACTATTACATCAAATGTTGGATGTCTGACAATTTTCTCCAGCTCAATGAGAAGAAATCTAATGTTATTTTATTTGGCCCCCGCCTTGCTAGAACCCAGATTCTAGCAATCATGTTTAAGGCTCGGTTTAGTCCCGTCCTATATCTCTGATCCTTTATCTCCCTACGAGCCAGGACGCAGCCTGAGATCCTCTGGCAAGGGACCTGTTGACCATTCCAAAGTCTCGGTTGAAAAAGAAAGGAGACCAAGCATTTTCCATTAGGGCCCCTAGACTTTGGGAGGGTCTGCCAGACGAGATCAAGCTTGCAGATTCAGTGCCTCTTTTTAAATCCCTGCTGAAGACACAGTTTTATAAAGATGCTTTTAATGTATGATTTGAATGTGTGATTAGCTGTCTTGTTTCCTTCACCTTCCTCCTGTCTTTGTTTATTTTCTAGTACTTTTATTTTATGACGAGAAACACTTTGTTACTTGTATTGAAAAGCGCTATAGAAATAGTTATTATTATTTTCAGTATGTAATAGTACAGAATGAGTTTAAAGGTACATACTAGTAACCCTGTGTAATAACACAGTACGAGAGACTAGTTGTAAATATCTTATGACCACTGTTTGCGTTGGTGAGACGTTCCCGTCATTGTAGGGTGATTGTGCTGAGTTCAGAACAGCCAGCTGCCATTTGGGATCTAAAAAGCCGGGAGCCAATCTTGGTCGCAAGGCTCCTGTGGCATCCCAATGGCATCTAAACATATTTATTATAAGTTGGCTGAAACTGGACCCTGTCTGAATCAAGTGTCCCCAGTCTGGGAATAGCATGTCTGCAAAATAACATGTACAGCTGTGTTGGTTGGTTGTTGAGGCCTCCTTAGGGTTGATGTTAGCATTAGCCTAGTGCTAGCTAGCACACCCAGTGTTCAGTTGCTCTTAAACAAGATAGCCTTGTCCTCAGTGCATGGCATGCAGTCACTATGATGTAAGATTTAAGATGGAGCTTTTGTCTGTGGAGGGCTTAGTCAATCAATCAATAAGCTTCCTGTAGGTAGTTGTTCATGGAAAATACAAAATATTGGCCTGGTCATATTGGGCATGCATAAAAGTTTGTTTTAATAGTAATTGCTTATTTAACCTTTTATTTAACTAGGCAAGTCAGTTAAGAACAAATTCTTATTTACAATGACGGCCACGCCCTACCCCGGCCACACCCTAACCCGGACTACGCTGGGACAATTGTTCGCCGCCCTATGGGACTCCCAATCACGGCCATTGTGATACAGCCTGGAATCCACCCAGGGTCTGTAGTGATGCCTTTAACACTGAGCTGCAGTGCCTTAGACCGCTGCGCCACTCAGGAGCCCAAATATATATTTATTCAATGTTTATTCAGAATTAATAAATGGCTCAGTGGAAACTGGTAACTGCTGAATACAGGCTTCATGTTGTGTGGTGTTACTTGGAAGAGGACCTCTGACACAGGGCTTGTAAGAAATAAATGTGCTCATTAGATATTCAATGCTAAGTATCAGCTAGGAAAATGAAAGCAGAGCTCATCTCGCAGGAGCAAATGGAACATGTATGCTAAGCAAACAAAATAGTAGGAACAAGCTAACGGATGCTAAACTGAACCGATACGAGGCTGTATTATGTTACAGCTTGTGTAGTACAGCTCTCTAGTAGTTGATCTGGAGACGAGCACACGTGTGCATGCACGCAAACACACACACATACAGTATAAATGCATATGTGGAAGTGGTGGACTTTGCAGTATTTTTTGTATCTTTTACTGCCTTTAAATAGATAAGATAACAGCGTCTAAAAATACCTTCAGGTAAAGCCTGAAACTGTCTTTGAAAACATGCATTAGGAGTGCCTGGCCATACCCCCAATACTCCTTCATTAATAGAAGAAGTGTATATACAGTTGAAGTCGGAAGTTTACATAGACCTTAGCCAAATACATTTAAACTAAATTTTTCACAATTCCTAACTTTTATTCCTAGTAGAAATTCCCTGTCTTAGGTCAGTTAGGATCACCACTTTATTTTAAAAATGTGAAATGTCAGAATAGTAGAAGCGCCATTTATTTCAGCTTTTATCACATTCCCACTGGGTCAGAAGTTTATATACTCAACTAGTATTTGGTAGCATTGCTTTTAAATTGTTTAACTTGGGTCAAACGTTTTGAGTAGCCTTGCACAAGCTTCCCACAATAAGCTGGGTGAATTTTAGCTCATTCCTCCTGACAGAGCTGATGTAACTGAGTCAGGTTTGTAGGCCTCCTTGCTTACACACGCTTTTTCAGTTCTGCCCACAAATTTTCTAAAGGATTGAGGTCAGGGCTTTGTGATGGCCACTTCAATACCTTGACTTTGTTGTCCTTAAGCCATTTTGCCACAACTTTGGAAGTATGCTTGGGGTCATTGCCCATTTGGAAGACCTATTTGCGCCCAAGCTTTAACTTCCTGACTGATGTCTTGAGATGTTGCTTCAATATATCCACATATTTTTCCTGCCTCATGATGCCATCTATTTTGTGAAGTGCACCAGTCCCTCCTGCAGCAAAGCACCCCCACAACATGATGCTGCCACCCCCGTGCTTCACGGTTGGGATGGTGTTCTTCGGCTTGCAAGCCTCCCCCTTTTTCCTCCAAACATAACGATGGTCATTATGGCCAAACAGTTTTCTTTTTGTTTCATCAGACCAGAGGACATTCCTCCAAAAAGTATGATTGCAAACCGCAGTCTGGCTTTTTTATGGCGGTTTTGGAGCAGTGGCTTCTTTCTTGCTGAGCCTCCTTTCAGTTTATGTCGATATAGGACTCGTTTTACTGTGGCTATAGATACTTTTGCACCTGTTTCCTCCAGCATCTTCACAAGGTCCTTTGCCGTTGTTCTGGGATTGATTTGCATTTTTCGCACCAAAGTATGTTCATCTCTAGGAGACAGAGCGCGTCTCCTTCCTGAGTGGTATGACGGCTGCGTGGTCCCATGGTGTTTATACTTGCGTACTATTGTTTGTACAGATTAACGTGGTACCTTCAGGCATTTGGAAATTGCTCCCAAGGATGAACCAGACTTGTGGAGGTCTACAATCTTTTTTCTGAGGTCTTGGCTGATTTCTTTTGATTTTTCCATGATGTCAAGCAAAGAGGCACTGAGTTTGAAGGTAGGCCTTGAAATACATCCACAGGTACACCTCCAATTGACTCAAATGATGTTAATTAGCCTATCAGAAGCTTCTAAAGCCATTACATCATTTTCTGGAATTTTTCAAGCTTTTTAAAGGCACAGTCAACTTAGTGTATGTAAACCTCTGACCCACTTGAATTGTGATACAGTCAAATCAAATCAAATGTATTTATATAGCCCTTCGTACATCAGCTGATATCTCAAAGTGCTGTACAGAAATCAAGCCTAAAACCCCAAACAGCAAGCAATGCAGGTGTAGAAGCACGGTGGCTAGGAAAAACTCCCTAGAAAGACCAAAATCTAGGATGAAACCTAGAGAGTAACCAGGCTCTGAGGGGTGGCCAGTCCTCTTCTGGCTGTGCCGGGTGGAGATTATAACAGAACATGGCCAAGATGTTCAAATGTTCATAAATGACCAGCATGGTCAAATAATAATAATCACAGTAGTTGTCGAGGGTGCAGCACCTCAGGAGTAAATGTCAGTTGGCTTTTCATAGCCGATCATTAAGAGTATCTCTACCACTTCTGCTGTCTTTTTAAAACAGCAAGTCTGGGACAGGTAGCACGGCAGTGTAAAACTAACAGGTCTGTGAGAGCCGGAATTCTTACTGGTTGGTAGGTGATCAAATACTTATGTCATGCAATAAAATGCAATTTAATTACTTAAAAATCATACAATGTGATTTTCTGTATTTTTGTTTTAGATTCCGTCTCACAGTTGAAGTGTACCTATGATAAAAATGACAGACCTCTACATGCTTTGTAAGTAGGAAACACTGCCGATTTTGCAGGTTATCAGATACTTGTTCTCCCCACTGTAAGTGTATGTCAACTTCCGGCTTCAACTGTACAGTGTATTTTTTTGTATCAACAAGACACAACCTTAGTAAAATGTCTGACAGATAACCTATGACAAATCAACACTATTCCTTTTTAGGTTGTAAAATGGGACTTTCTAGAGGGCTTTTTTACTATTATTATTTATTATTATTATTATTTCAAAGTTATTGTTAAAGGACAGTAGTTGCCATATTATTATTGTTACTAGGTATTGTTTGTTTTAGTTCATTTTCATTTGGACACTCTTGAAAATGACATTGTGCATCTAAAGAGATTTTCATCTAAATACATATCATTACCTAATTATCCCTAGCAATAGCAACAGGTGCTTTCCCATTGAGTGGCAACAGCCTTCCTCGTCATGCACTTCATAGGGACAGTAAATCTATCGGAGGCTTGAAGGATTATACCTTAAAAATACCCTAGTCTGGGGTATCGGATGGCCGATTTGGGGATCGGGTGACAGGGAGACCCTCGTAGCCTTTATAAGCAACCCTGTCTCTTGTTGTAGCTATGCTAATAGCTGACTGGTACAGTGTTTCTATTGCTGCTGTCACATGATGTGACGGACCTTTTAGCTAAAGTTCAGCAGACTGGTATAGCTAGCGAAGGATTGCCAGACCTATTTGGAAACGCATACTTTACTGCCTAAGAACCCAAAGCCTACTAGTTGCCTCATGTTTTCAGTGGAGTATAGGATGGCTAACATTGAGCATAAACTATGTATAAATAGTACAACTGTATATAAATACATGTGCAATTAAGCTGCCCTTACTTTCCATAGGTATGTGTCAGGCTTGTATCTGTGTCAGTACAGCATCCAGCACTAAGCAGGAACAAACTGGATCAAACTGGATTTCAACTGAGAGATGGGTAGAATGCTAGTGGTGTTGAACTGCATTTTGTTAAATCTTGAGCTGTGAGATCTAGGCCATTGGAAGATACGTACTTAGGTTATCAGTTGATTTCTCTGGGGTCAAATTGTAACCCCTTGGCTAGAATATCTCCTATTGGCCCCTCCTCTACTTCTCTGTCCCCTCTCTACTTCTGTTCTTCATCCTTCTATGCTAGTCTTTATCAGATCTCCCCTTTAAAAAACAACTACAATTACACATTTTCCATCAATTGATTCAGTCGATTAGTCTGCACTTCACTGTGCTACGTTTTCCACCTGTCAGCTTAGATGACCGGCATATAAGCAGGTTTTGAGCCATGAATAAGGGCTTCACTTTACATGTTGGCCTCTCACCGGTTTGGAAAATACCAGTTTGCCGGTGGCACTGCTATGCAAACTCCACATGTGCATGTTTAACATTGTACCTGCCTGCGTTTCTACAAACCGGCCACACATCTCATTGAGAGTAGACTACAGTGGGTTTCCTAGGATATGACATAGAGGTGTTGCATCATCATCAGAGATCACTAGGATACTACATAGAGGTATTGCATCATCATCAGAGATCAACTCGTGGTAACACTAGGAGACTGTGAAGAAATGTTTGCCCACTGTCTGTGCACGGTTTAGACATTGATCCTGTCTAGCAACCGGGATGGATGCTTCATCATTACAAAGGCTCCTATCAATTCATCCTCATGTCTCAAATCAGAAGCACAAGCCAGCATAATAAAGGCATGTGAACAACCCGCCCCTAGTTGGCTCTGGGATTGAAAAAAAGCCACCTTTCAGTTACTGGCCCAATGCTCTTAACTGCTAGGCTACCTGTCACATCACGTAGGCACTCATAGGGTCTCTTCTAGATACAGGCTACATGCACATGCTGGTTGTTGTATGTAGTTGCCATGGTTCACTGACTTGTGACCCATTATCTTTCTTAGAAAGAAATCCATTGAAAGCGGGTTGGGGGGGTGTGTGTGTGGGTGTGGTGTGGTGTGGTTGGGTTGGGTGAGGAATGTAACGGTCTGGTGTGAGTGTCAGACACTCTGGGGAGGTTATTGTTGGCCAACAGGGAGCCTCATCCAACAAGTCTGCTTGGATTTAAGGAGGGAAAACCCTAGTAGCTGGCACCTGTCCTCAACCACTCTAACCTATAGGATACTCCTACAATGGTTCCCATCTGCAGAAAAAGAGAGAGAGGATATCAATTCTGATTCAAACAGGTGTCATTGGCTCCTGAACAGCAAATAGGAGAAGAGGGTCAGAGACTTGGCTCAAATGTTATTGGCTGCTAAACCGGCCTATAGGTTAGGAGGGGGGGGTTGGAAATGTATAGGAAGAGATGAGACTACAGTGACACTAGTCAAGAAGATGCTAGTTGCCATGGTTTCTGCCATGTTTGACTTCCAAGTCTGTCATTGACCCTTCACTCTCTAAAGGCCCATCTGTAGATGTGATGGCCATTTTCTGCTATTACAATTAGGCTATCAGCTGGTGTTTTGGTGTTGATTATTGACTATTTACACTGAACAAAAATATAAACTCAACATGGAAAGTTTTGGTCCCATGTTTCATGAGCTGAAATAAAATATCCTTGAAATTTGTCATATGCACAAAAAGCTTATTTCTCTCAAATGTTGTGCACAAATTTGTTTACATCCCTTTTAGTGTGCATTTCTCCTTTGCCAAGATAATCCATCCGCCTGACAGGTGTGGCATATCAAGAAGCTGATTAAACAGCATGATCATTATAGACATGCACAATGCCACAGATGTCTCACACAGGAATGTCCACCAGAGCTGTTGCCAGAGTATTCAATGTTAATTTCTCTACCATAGCAGTGCCACCGGCAAACTGGTATTTTCCAAACCGGTGAGAGGCCGACATGTAAAGTGAAGCCCTTATTCATGGCTCAAAACCTGCTTATATGCCGATCATCTAAGCTGACAGGTGGAAAACGTAGCACAGTGAAGTGCAGACTAATCGACTGACGTCATTTTAGAGAATTTGGCAGTACGTCCAACCGGCCTCACAATCGCAGACCACGTCTACCCACTCCAGCCCATCACATCAGCGTGTATGGCATCATGTTAGTGAGCGGTTTGCTGATGTCAACACTGTGAACAGAGTGCCCCATGGTGGCGGTGGGGTTATAGTATGGGCAGACATAAGCTACGGACAACAAACACAATTACATTTTATCAATGGGAATTTGAATGCACAGAGATACGGTGACGAGAACCTGAGGCCCATTGTCATGCCATTCATCTGCCACCATCACCTCATGTTTCAGCATGATAATGCACAGACCCATGTATCAAAGATCTTTACACAATTCATGAAAGCTGAATTGCATACACACAAGACATGCCACCCATTGAGCATGTTTGGGATGCTCTGGAACGATGGGTATGACGGCGTGTTCCAATTCCCGCCAATATCCAACAACTTTGAACAGCCATTGAAGAGGAGTGGGACAACATTCCACAGGCCACAATCAACAGCCTGATCAACTCTATCTGAAGGAGATGTGTCGCGCTGCATGAGGCAAATGGTGGTCACACCAGATACTGACTGGTTTTCTGATCCACGCCCCAACCTTTTTTTAAAGGTATCTGTGACCAACATAGTAATGGCCTAATTTATTTCAATGAACTGATTTCCTTATATGAACTGTAACTCCGTAAAATCGTTGAAATTGTTGCATGTTGCGTTTTATATTTTTGTTCAGTGTAGCTTAGTAAGAGGAAGTCGCCATGTTCCTGCTGCCATGGTGATTTAACCCCGTTGACCTGGCTTATGGCCATAATGTCAACGTGAAGCGCTGACACTGGTCAACCACAGTACAACTACAGGTCAAGGTCATTGGTACCTCTCAACATAATGAATCTGGATGATCATATGAGCATATCACTGTGCTCTCACCAGCTGTTCCCTTTCATTACTCTATAATTATGCTAGAAATGCATTGAAAACTGGTTTACTGGTTGAGAAGGAAAGCTGCCTACAAACCATATTGCTCATTCACAATTGGGTACTTTTCTCTCCAGAGTTCCAGCATGTTCCCCCATTGCCCCTTTGGCAAAAAAAATTGTAATCTCTGAAGCGTGATGGGTTTATGGTAGCATTCCCTTAACACCTTGGTCTATGGTGGAATGTACCGTCTGTAACTTGGGTTATGAGAGTGTACACCAATAGGGGCTCAAGTAGGTAACCGGTCCAAGCTTTTTAGGTTTGGTACACTGCAGGTTCTATTCTCCAAACATTCTAAGAATGGACCATGAAGCAGGCTATGGTTTATCGTCCTTAATAAAGTAGTGTGGAAGAGGCCTGGCGGGCGCAGGGGAGGAGGGCTGGAACACTGACCTCCAATCAGGAGAACGTATACTCCAGTAAGATCCTCCTTTTGGACATGGAGTCACCTGGACTGGAACCCAAATGGAATATGGCTCAGTTTCAACCAAAGTTTAGATTCCAGGCTAGTAGTCACATCCATATAATAATGCAAGGCTATGAACCTGAAATTAATTCTGTGACTTTGAATATGACCAATGGGTCAAATGTGAAAATGGTAGTGTCAAACAAATTGTCCTTATACTGGTATAGGGTATTGAGAAACCATTATTTAAACAACCTGGTCAATAGGGCACTATGGTAAAAATGTGTTGAGTTGAATGAAATAAAGATTTATTTTGTCTACAAAATGGTGGAGAGTTGCCAGCCTGGCCAAGTTGTTTGCTAGTTTTCCGTCACCTCTGCGAGGATTAAGTCTCCTCAACAGAGCCACTTGTTATTCCTTAAGTAAGGTAGTGGGTAAGCAGGATTTCCGTTTGCAACAATTCGTGACAGCACACATTATTTTAATACGCTTGCCAGACTGTTTAACACGGCCTAAGTATAGGGAAACATTTCTCGGCTGGCTTCCACTAGCAATACGTACAAATTGTGAAATGCTGTTGTGAGGTGCTCTTGGTACCTTGATCCGGAAGGGGGATTTCATAGACTATGTACGTAGGTTGTATTAGAGGAGGTAAGGGAAGAAAAAAATCTCACATACACACACTCATTCAGAATTCTTCAAGATAGAGGCCAGATCATGTGATATGGTAAGCTTTTGAAGTTGAATGAACTTCGGCCCATTTCGGTTCCCGACAAACTGAAACCTAAATCCTCTGTTTTGAACTTGGTACGGTGTTCGGCCTTTACACCCCGGGCAGCTAAACCAGTGGTATGTTCTCCCCTCTCAGCCCTAGACGGTGACATACTCACACCCTCCTTACCGTTAGACTACTGGAGCTACTGCACGTACCCAAAAACACAGAGTCCAAATATTTTCTCCATGGCCCATTTAACCACAATTCAGTCTTGTGTGTATTAGTGAGTCTATTGTTTAATTTCAAAAGTGTCTAACCCTATTTACAACCCATGATTAGACAGTATTAGCTGTTTATTGGCACAATTGCCAACTTTCATGTACTGTACCCCATGGTTATGAGAAAATGGCACTGGTGATTGAGGTTTGGCTTTCTTATGAAGGCTATGTAACCCTTTCCGTGGCAATATTTAGGGCTTTTTGCAGCAATTTTATACACCATGTTAATCACACACATGCTTCTGTAGGCTACGTGATGTTTAGGGTAGTAAGGCCCTCGGCAGGTTAACGTATTTTTCAGGATATGGACATGTTAAGCAATCTCCACATTAAGAAGTTCCCGTTCTTGTTGCATCATTTCTGTCATGTGTAACTATTGGCCCAGGCCCCGCCAGAGCTATACCAGAGGAGGGCACACACGGCCCTTCAACTGTCACTTTAATAATTCCCAGAGACAAGCTTTAACAAAACGTACTGAACTGACTGGAGCATTAGGTGGCTATTGTTCCAGAGACAAAAGGACATTCTGTCCCCTAAAAACACCACTGAGGTGCAGAGAATGGGAGAAAAAAAAAAGTGTGCTTCATATGTAATATTGCATCACTCTCACCCCACAGTGGCTAACCTAACTGTTTTTTTTTGTGTTTTTGTTTTTGCATTTCAGCTCCCAAGAGGAAGACAGCAGACCCATATCTCCTTTCTACATAAGGTAGGTCCTGGTCTTGTTTTTGTCCTGAGAAAAGAGGTCGACAGGATGTTATTATGGAGATGTGGGGTCATGGGGCCTATCCGCTGCATTTCATGCCATCTCAATGCATTAACATAGGAAACAATAGGCCCACCAGAAAGAGGAGGGGAGGGAGGGGGCATGCTGTGCACATGCAAGCTGTCGTTGTTATGATGGTGGCAGTGTGAGCACGTGGTCTCTGGTCCAGCAAGACTTCCCGTAAAGCTGTAAAAACCAAAACATTTCCCTGATTTGTATAGTAGTGAGAAGAAAGGGACCTCTGTCAACCCTGAGGTTGAGACTGACACCTTTTCGTTTATTGTTATCGTGCTGGTCATTCTGGATATTGACCTCTCCAACGGGCCTACACACTGTACTCCTGAAATTGTACAATTTAACATCTCAAATGAGATCATCTGTCATACAGTACATCCCATTGTTTCATAGATCTGGATATTGATCCATCACTGTATTAACAAAGTATCTGAAGAAATAGGTACATAGCTTCACAAATATATCATATAACAGAACATTTCATATTACTACATCTATAGTGCAGAACCAGATTCCCAACATAGTTTGACAATCCACTCAATTGTCACACCTCCACTTGATGGAAATATTCACCAAAACATATACCCATCATGAACTGCTTTGACACCCTGTCATACAGTGACATCAGACCAACATGGTTCTTAATGGAACCGGATCGTTCTAGTTTTGACACCTTGCCATACAGTGAGATCAGACGAACAAGGTTCTTAGTGGAATTTCTGGTTGAACCGGATCATTCTGCTCTGACACCTGATCTATGAGTCACCCTCCACTCAGGCACCCCCCATGACATTTTATGGCATCACTTCCTGTTAACTTCCTGTTTGGCTGATACTGTAAACTCTAGTCATGTCAACTTTACCGCCTTCACCAGGTACTTTGAGGCACATTGAGTGTACCTGCTGAACTCTATATTAAGTTCATAAGCCTTGACACAGACCCTCATTCGGCCTTTTCTCCTTTGAAATGTACCCTAAACAGGTTTCATCCTTCACATATACCTAGTTATGTGTTCAAGACCGTGACCAGTAGCATACATCTGATATTTTCACAATGATTTTGCTCATCGATGGTGATGGCTCAGAGGCCATAATGTATATGATGATGAAGGATGCCAAACAGGGGTGGACTGGCCATCTGGCATTACGGGCAAATGCCAGATGGGCTGGTCCATTTTTAGCCCAGTGGGCCTGTCGGGGCCCTTAAGGGACAAATGGGCTGGTGTTGGGTAGGTTTGGGCAGTATCCAGATTTTCATACCTTTTCTGTACCATACTGGGTACGCACAAAACAATTTAGGCAACAGGGATCTTGACCCAGGAGGGGATTGAATGGCTCTGCTGTAACCAAGAAGCTTGATCTTGACATCTAGCAAGTTAGCAAACCAAATGCATAGCTGGAGCCCTGAGCTGGATATAATTTATTTGACACATCTTAGGTTTCTTCCAGTGGTATAGCACAGCCAGTATTTCCAAATACTCCGGTATACGGTATAAACGGTATATCGCCCAAGCCTAGTGTGGAGGCCTCGAGGATAAAAATGGGCCGGTATGGGGGTATCAAGTAAAAAATAAGGGCCGGTGTGTTAGAAATGCTAGGGACGATTTCTGGTCCCAGTCCACCCCTGATGCCAAAGACCTTGACACTACAGAGGAGAAACATTACCACAGTGACTGATGTTTACCACTGCACAGCCTGTGATAGCCTGCCTATGTGCTAGACTGCCTATGTGCTACCCTGCACAGTAATTCTCTCTCTTCCTCACACAACATTCTTAAGTGAGTCATGCTTTCTAAGTAAGTCCAGCGTCTACTTGTTCTCCGTCACATACACACCGTGGGTACCACAGGATAGCTTAATCCTTTCCCAGTCAGAAACAGAGCTCACCTTTCAACCATGTTTCCTTTCTATGGTGATCAAATCCTGGCTAATAAGTGACTGTGGTGTAATACTGGATTAGTTGAATGGACGTTCATTTCCTTTTGAATCCCTGTAGGTTGGGCACACACCGAGTTGGAGGTGTAGGTTCTCATTTAATGTTTGGTCTGTTTCAAGCCCCCTGTAGAGTGACTCTGGGAGCTTTTCCTCTACGTTTACTGCCTTCTAGCGCACGTGTGTGTGTGTGGTGTGTGTGTGTCAATGTATGTGTGTGTCAGTGTGTACGTGTGTGTGTGTGTGTGCGTCAATGTTTGTATGTGTGGCTCCATGGAGATGCCTGTTGCCTGGTAACCCACCACTTGGACTGTTAGCTTAACATGGGTCACCCATTCCTTCTAGAACATCACATTCACTCTCTGACCCATAGACTATAAACATAACACTGCAAATACTCCTTTAAAGGTGCCCTATGCAGAAATCGCTCCGCCATTTCCTGGTTGCTAAAATTCGAATAGTTCGCTTAATTTCAGTTTGGGACAAAACAAGCATGTACAATCTTTGTACCATCTAAACCACTGTGAAATATTTTTATTTTTTATTTTACCTTTATTTAACTAGGCAAATCAGTTAAGAACAAATTCTTATTTTCAATGACTGCCTAGGAACAGTGGGTTAACTGCCTTGTTCAGGGGCAGAACGACAGATTTTTACCTTGTCAGCTCAGGGATTCGATCTTGCAACCTTTGGGTTACTAGTCCAACGCTCTAACCACTAGGCTACCTGCCACAAAATATACAGTACAAAATATTGTACTTTCAGTTGATGTACAAAACCAAAAGTAAAACACTCAAAAACTAAACTTAAGCATGGGAAGCATAGAAATAGCGCGCACAGAACATCTACCGCTTCTTAGACTTGCTTTCAATGATAATTATATATTACAGCTTTTAATGGACTGTTAGCACTTCTAGTGCCTCTGACCCACTCCTATAACATGTTTAGCATAGCGTTCTCACTCACTCACTCACTCACTTGTTAGCTAGAGTAAAAGTAACATGGAACGTCCCAAATGGCACCCTACTCCCTATATAGTGCGCTACTTTTGACAAGGGCACTATAAAGGGAATTGGGTGTAGTTTGGGATGCAACCTTATAGCCTCACCGTCTAACCAGTTCATCTCCATAAAGACACGATGGAGCGCTCTGCCATGGAAGTAGATCCCCAGTAGGACATTTGTTGTGGTGCTTTGGTCTGTCACCATGACTACAGTATTGGAGCACAAATAGGTCTCCAATGATTGTAACCATGTTGATTATCTGACTCCAATTCCACCCTGTGGTTTGCTTTGAGTTATAATGATACCTACCCAAGGCCTAGTTATAATGATAGCTACTATTTCTATTTCTTCTTGTTGTTGGCTTGCCGGCTGATGGAAAAACTTTAAATGAACCTAAATGAATCATTGCTTATCTAACATGAAATAAGTGTTTGATATCATAATGCTCTCAGTCCTGGATTTGGATCTCTCTCTTGTCTCTGTTTTAAGATGGAGGTTCTGGATCCTGAGTCACAGTCTCTTATTTTGTTGACAGTCAAGAGAACCGTGTGTGCTCCTCTTGCGGTAAGGGAAGGTCATGGCCAGGGGCCGACTGTTTGACAGTTCACGACCCACAGGGCATATTCATTGCACACCAAGCTGCATCCGAAATGGCACCCTATTCCCTATCTAGTGCACTACTTTGGACCAGAGCCCTATGGGTCCTGGTCAAAAGTAGTGCACTAAATAGGGAATAGGGTGCCATTTGAGACGCTCCCCAAGCCTCACCTCATTCCAGACTTGTTACATGTACGTGTCTAGAGTGGGCGGAAGGTTTTAATAGCTAAACTCAGTGGTACATATAGTCCCTTTCCAGACAGTGATGTCATATCCTGGAATGGATTGGTAGCCTACCGGTACTTGCCCCCCTTTTGCCCGCTGCTGTGCCCGGACAGAGGCTACTTAGCATGGGGTTGGCATTCCCAGTCTCCTGGTTGTTACACTAGACTAGAGACTTCACATTGGGAGGTTTAGGTTGCATGTAAACAGGCTAACGACTGCTGCCCTTGTTGCAGGATAAATATGGCGCTGTCCAAAAGACACAACAGGAGACAGAATAGAATAGAACTTTATTGTCCATCTTGGAAGCGTTTGCATTATGAATAGGGTTAAATATTAAAGACCTGTCATAACATGCTTATTATGTACTTATTACCATATGTTTGATAAATACTAAGTCCTAACGATTCACCCCATCCCAAGGTAACTAGGATATCCAAATGATGTCTCCCTCTAATGGTGACCTTAACTTTATTCATTAAGGTTCCTTCCCTTGTCTTAAACATGTTTAAGCCATTGAAGGTGAGCATTTACTAAAGTCAGTTAAGATGCTGAACTGCAGTCAGGTCAAGACCCTGGTTAGGACGACGAACACTCACATGAGCTTCCCTGAGACGGTTTCTGATAGTTTGTGCAGAAATTATTTGGTTGTGCAAACCCACAGTTTCATCAGCTGTCCGGGTGGCTGATCTCAGATGATCCCGCAGGTGAAGAAGCCAGATGTGGAGGTCCTGGGCTGGCATGGTTACACGTGGTCTGTGTTTGAGGCCGGTTGGACGTATTGCCAAATTCTCTAAAACGCTAAAACAACGTAGGACGCGGCTTATGTAAGAGAAATTAACATTCAATTCTCTGGCAACAGCTCTGCTGGACATTTCTGCAGTCAGCATGCCAATTGCACACTCCCTCAAAATTTTAAACATCTGCAGTGTTGTGTGACAATACTTTTTAGAGTGGCCTTTTATTGTCCCCAGCACAAGGTGCACCTGTGTAATGATCATGCTGTTTAATCAGCTTCTTGGTATGCTACACCTGTCAGGTGGATGGATTATCTTGGCAAAGGATAAGTGCTTACTAACAGGGATGTAAAGAAATTTGTGCACAACATTTGAGAAATACACTTTTTGTGCATATGGGAGATTTCTGGGATCTTTTATTTCGGCTTGTGAAACATTGGACTAACACTTTGTGTTTTATATTTTGGTTCAGTATATTTTGGTGTCAAAATGACCCATAGTACCTCGTGACATATGAAGTTATTTTTGGTTGTTCAAGCACTTTGTGACATCTGCTCATGTAAAAAGGGCTTTATAAATACATTTGATTCATTAATTTTAACCTTTCAAAATATTACGGTGTCCAACATCTTGGTGACACATTATGGGCCATAACATCTTGGTGACACATTAATACATGTTAGTTATTTTAACCCCTAGCATTTGGTACCAGATGTATATTTGGCTTTTCAACACTGACAGTGTCATCCATTTTAGTCAATTATTTTCGGGACATAGCGACATTTACCGTTAACCCAGTTTTAAAATAAAACCTTTGGCTAGAACTGAACGAGAATAGAACATGCCAGACTAAAAAATGTGTTGATTGTACACATTTTGAAAAGTCATCAGAATTACCTCGCGATAATCAGATAAGCGATAAGCTTGGCTTCAATTAATCTCTTGTTTGATGTGACTGTTCATTGTTTTATGCTCTGTTTACACACTAACACCGTACACACACTTTTCATCTATGTAGAATCACTGTTTTAATCCCATATAATTACTCTGATCTCTCCTCCATCAGCTCTCTCATTTGTCCATCCTCACCTTGGCCCCACACACACACACACACACACGCTATCACTGTCAACACTGATGCTGATGGATGAGATGTAAGGAGAATATTGTGTATTGTTGGGTGCTCAGTACCCCCACACACAAGCTGAAGGAAGGAAGTCATGCTTATGTGTATTTCTGTGAATTCTTCTGGTCTTTCCTGGTACTGTTGGAGCTCAAATAGCCTCCTATTGACATTGAAATGGATTGAGGAGTGTATTCTAGATTTGTATTAATAAGATGTAATATTCATATTTAGTAAGATATGTATCTAGAGTATGGTGCCAAAGGCCATTAGTAACGACCTATATTCATGTTTTTGTTGAACTGAAAAATGTACGCCTGGCCTCAATAGCTGTGCTGACACTGCATGCTATCCCTTAAGGGAAGGTGGTAGTAGGCCATATCACTATCACCTGGTCTAGCAGACGCACTCACACAAACACACACACACCACACAAACTGACACACACAGACACGTCAGATGAGAGAGGAGCTGGCAATCTGCTGTCACTCACGCGCACACACACACACAGACACATGTACATACATAACACACACACACCCTGGCTGCCTGTGGTCAGCTACAGAGCCTTGGGGCCTGTGAGGGCTGCCTGTGGTCAGCTACAGAGCCTTGGGGTCTGTGAGGACTGCCTGTTCAGACCACCTGTCTCTCTGCTGTCTTAAAACATGCTCTCTCTCTTTCTTTCTCTCACTCTTTCTTTCTCTCCTTTCTCACTCTTTATTTCTCTCTCTCTTTCTCTCTTTCTCTCTCTTCTCTTTCTCTCTCTCCTCTCTCTTCTCTCCTCTCTCTCCCTCTCTCTCTCTCTCTCTCTCTCTCTCTCTTTCACTCTTTTCTTTCTCTTTCTTTCTCTCTTTCTCTCCCTTCTCTCTCTTTCTCGCCCTCTTTCCCTCTCTTTCTTTCTCTCACTCTTTTTCTCTCTCCTCTCTCTCTTTCACTATTTTCTTTCTCTCTCTCCACAGCAACCACCTCTCATCTGTCCGGTGTAGATCTGACCTGACTAAGTGAGTACACTGCCATTCTATATTATATACTCGCTACGATGAACAGTTCCAGGAGGACATAGTGGTGACCATGCAGCATAGTTATATTATATACTCACTATGATGAACAGTTCCAGGAGGACATAGTGGTGACCATGCAGCATAGTTATATTATATACTCACTACAGTGAACAGTTCCAGGAGGACATAGTGGTGACCATGCAGCATAGTTATATTATATACTCACTATGATGAACAGTTCCAGGAGGACATAGTGGTGACCATGCAGCATAGTTATATTATATACTCACTATGATGAACAGTTCCAGGAGGACATAGTGGTGACCATGCAGCATAGTTATATTATATACTCACTATGATGAACAGTTCCAGGAGGACATAGTGGTGACCATGCAGCATAGTTATATTATATACTCACTATGATGAACAGTTCCAGGAGGACATAGTGGTGACCATGCAGCATAGTTATATTATATACTCACTATGATGAACAGTTCCAGGAGGACATAGTGGTGACCATGCAGCATAGTTATATTATATACTCACTATGATGAACAGTTCCAGGAGGACATAGTGGTGACCATGCAGCATAGTTATATTATATACTCACTATGATGAACAGTTCCAGGAGGACATAGTGGTGACCATGCAGCATAGTTATATTATATACTCACTACGGTGAACAGTTCCAGGAGGACATAGTGGTGACCATGCAGCATAGTTATATTATATACTCACTATGATGAACAGTTCCAGGAGGACATAGGGAGGACCATGCAGCATAGTTATATTATATACTCGCTACGATGAACAGTTCCAGGAGGACATAGTGGTGACCATGCAGCATAGTTATATTATATACTCACTATGATGAACAGTTCCAGGAGGACATAGTGGTGACCATGCAGCATAGTTATATTATATACTCACTATGATGAACAGTTCCAGGAGGACATAGTGGTGACCATGCAGCATAGTTATATTATATACTCACTATGATGAACAGTTCCAGGAGGACATAGTGGTGACCATGCAGCATAGTTATATTATATACTCACTATGATGAACAGTTCCAGGAGGACATAGTGGTGACCATGCAGCATAGTTATATTATATACTCACTATGATGAACAGTTCCAGGAGGACATAGTGGTGACCATGCAGCATAGTTATATTATATACTCACTATGATGAACAGTTCCAGGAGGACATAGTGGTGACCATGCAGCATAGTTATATTATATACTCACTACGATGAACAGTTCCAGGAGGACATAGTGGTGACCATGCAGCATAGTTATATTATATACTCACTATGATGAACAGTTCCAGGAGGACATAGGGAGGACCATGCAGCATAGTTATATTATATACTCACTACGATGAACAGTTCCAGGAGGACATAGTGGTGACCATGCAGCATAGTTATTTCAGTCGTTTCAATGACAGCTGCGGAAGAAGCTTTGTCTGGTGCATATCGTATTTCTCAATAACATCCTCTCTCCCTCTATTTCTCTCTCCATCTCTCTCTCTAGTGTTCTGGAGAGGACCATCAGGTCGGCAGTGGAGCAGCATCTCTTCGATGTGCACATGTGCGGAGGAGGTCAAAGTACGACGGAGGATTCCGAGTGGGCCGGGTGCTCCTCGTCGCCCGTGGTAACCCCGACGGCACGGCAGAGACGTCGGCACCAGAGGGAGCAGGAAGAGGCTCAGAGACACCGGGACAGGAGCAGGTATGGACCATAGAATGAATCCTTACATAGGACATTTGTCTCACCCAATTGGTGTAGGATCTGCCTTTACTGTTGTTGATTGGTATATTTGGTCAATGTGGCATCCTTTGTGAGTGTGTGAGTTATTGCGAACAGAGTGACATTCTCAGAGTTCTAGGCATCAACAATGGCAGTTTCCACCATTGGATTGACCAATATCAGTGCACTGGGAGACTTATTATGATCCGATGTCAATTCTAGTAATTCAAACTCTATGCTTCCAATGGCCTCGCCTCTAGTGGGGGCCTCGCCCCATGTCCATTGGGGTTATAATGGAGTCTGGGGTCCTTGTGCTACCCAGCTAATCTTTGTTGATAGAGACCTGATGGAGCCTGGAGAAGCAGTGAAGACATGGATTAGCGGGCTACATTAGTGCAGCCACCCACCCATACAACGTCAATAAGACAAGTCCACTGTACTCTGTAAATAGAATTAGTGCACATTCTAAACATGGCGTTAGCCTGGGTACAAGGTATAAGTACGATGACCTTGTCATTTGTAACCCAGGCCGCTTTGTTACAGAGAGAGAAAGGGAGAGAGTCGGTTTGATTCCTCCTCTTCTTTCCTTTCTCTCCATTTGAAAACAGATCCTCGTCTCTGAGGGAAGGAGACATCAACAAGGAGAACATCCCAGCGGCCGGCAGCGTTAGCAGAACTGTCAGCTGTGGCGTCAGCGTAGGTGAGGAAGGAGTCTGGAGGGACTACCAGACTAGCCAGGGAGGGCTCCACCACGAGGGCCCCAGACCCAGGAAGCCTAAACACTGCCACCAGAGCCCCACGCTTGGCCAGCTTAGTGACAACCAGGACCCCCACGCGGTAAGTCACTCTCTCTCCTCCTCTCTTTCTTTCTCTGTCTCTCTCGCTCCTTCTCATTGCAGATGTGTGTCTATTGTTGCCATGTCATGCAGGTCCCTTGTTTAATTCAGGTGGAGGTCAAACATTCAAAACAGCACATCTAAGACAATTACTTCCTGTTTACCAAATCTCTGAAGCAAACTTGTTTACTTATTTTGCGGTGCACGCTCATCATTTATTTTCATAGTGTCATGTTTAATACTCCCAAAGAGCAACCTGACCCTTTAAGTTCCCTGGACCCTGGTTCTCATAATCCTCCCTCTTCTTCTCCCACAAAACATTGTGATGCAGACAAGGTCTACGCCACTGTGGTGTTTTTCACTTCGCTGGTGTGACGTCTGGCTTACCACCAACCCCCGTCTACTCTTAATGGCTGCTATGAGTCACTGCTGAGTAATTGGTGATGTTTCACAAGAACTGCTAAATCGGGGACAGCAGAGAGATGGAGGTAGATAGAGAACATTGGCATAAGCATCAGCATAGCCGCCAATGGCTGGATTCCTAATCAATCTTACATAGGCTTAAGAGGCGCGTGATAGGCCAGGCAGCGTGCTCTAGCGCTTCGCTAAATGCGAAGCAACCTCCCTCCCTGGAACACTCTAAATTGCAGGGCAGCGCGTTAACAAGGTTCACTGAGGTTCAATTAGCATTTGCTTTTGAAGAAGAGGAAGGAACACATGTACTGTGTTGTTGTGTAGCAAGGGCTTGTTGTCGTTCAGGGTTCGAGACCGTCATGTTCAGAACAGTGTTTTGTTTCGGAGTTAAGGTAATAACTGCTTACCTCAGTGACGTTGTCTATGTGTGCAAAATAAATGCATAGCAAATTAAGAAAACATACCATTTCAGGTGTGTCGCAATATGATATTGGACTCTTGGAAGGCTGAATTTGATATTCAAAACGTAGGCCCTCACGGCATATTTTAGTATGTTTCATTATGTCTCATTATGCTGGAGGGTATGGGATTGTCTACCTCAAGTCATTACATCATTGTCTCAGAAATATGCTTCCAAACTGCTGGCGAACTAAACCAGGTTCCACAGTATTTTAATATTGCTAATTGAGATGCAGCCTCGGTATGTATCAAATGCAGCAGAGAATCCTTTGTCAGCAAACAGTTACCTGCCAACAGCTTAAAGGGTAGTAAGTCATGCCCCGTGGCTCATCACCAATGATACGGCCCTTAATACAGAGAGCGTATCTTAGTTCAAAGTCACGAAGACTTTGGGCGGTGCTGGAATAGGCTCAGGCCCCAGTAATATGGGCTACAGGGCGGTGCTGGAATAGGCTCAGGCCCCAGTAATATGGGCTACAGGGCCGATCTGCTGTCTTCACTGCATTAAATCTTAAGTAGTCGCGGCACTTCCTCATCTATGAATATAAGTTGATTGATTATTAACGTCGACAGACACACTCGTCTCATCAATATCCCAGGCTAATGTATAGCCTAGATCGGATGAAGCGTGTGTCTTATCCCAGGGATGAAAATAGATTCCCCGGCTTCACGTTAAAAAACAAACACTTTGAGGGACAGACAGGGTATAGCTAGACCTTTAGGGGCTTTTCCATGCCATCTCAACCAATCAGTGTATTTCTTTTTACATCAGCAGATGTCACAAAGTGCTCATACAGAAACCCAGTCTAAAGACCCAAAGATTGAGCAATGCAGATGTAGAAGCACGGTGGCTAGGAAAAACTCCCTAGAAAGGCATGAACCTAGGAAGAAACCTAGAGAGGAACCAGGCTCGGAGGGGTGGCCAGTCCTCTTCTGACTGTGCCAGGTTAAGATTACACACCTGTGTTATGTAAGAGATGAGAAGGCACCTGAAATCCTGGCATACATACTGTAGTGGCGATGTCTTGACCTTGGCTGGCAGGACAGGGAGTGACTGACAGAGGGGGTTGGCTGATGTAACAGGAGGGTAGCTACTGTAAAAGACCTGGGCTCAAATAGTATTTGTTTTCTCTCGAATACTGCTAGACGGTCGGGGTTTGCACTTTTGGGACGGTTCTATTACTTCTGTTGCTCCAAGCAAGCTCAATCAAGTGCACCGAATCTACTTTAACAAAAACAAATAACATTGGAACCCACATCTGGTAGGCACTCTAGCAGAGCGTGCACAAAACCCATGGGGAGTCATTAAGGCCCTACAAAGCCTCCCAGAGGGTTAGTCCCGGAGGTGTCATAGTGTACAGAACACCACAGCCCCATAGAACAGTACACGCTGTACACTACATCCCCTCGTTAGTTGGTGTGACCCACCCCACTCCACCACCTGTTCTGGAACCTGTTTCTATAACCAACTGGTGATTTGACTCATTCAGCTTTTCTTTCTCTGTGGTTGTTGTTGTGAGAGGTCTCGCAGTTTGGAGAAATATGTTTTTAAATAGATACTTATGAGTAATGTGATATAAATGTGTTGCTAGATTTGATATGTGTTTTATTTATCTAATGGCCAGGGCAAACAGAGTAACAAATCCTGTGTAATTGTGTAAACCGGGTCTCGGCACACTGTTTATGTCAAATGTTCTCCAAACATAATTTCCCTGAAAAAATGTTTTTGCTCCAGACACAGATGTCTGATGGAAGCATGTCAGGATCAGCGTTGCACATTGATGCATACCGTTAGAGAGAGAGTAATAAAATGTTATGTATTCTATTTTATACAGCTAAAAGAATGCATATCAAGAGTACATGACGAAGCCGGGACAAACAACATGGAGTCATCAGACAACCGGTAAGCATTGTGACATTTGAACCCCCTTTAAAATGCTTGTACTACTGACCATTTTTCACCTGTTAATTTAGATAGCAAAGTTCTCCAACAGAAGTAGCTAATATCGACCATTGTCACTACTTAATCTAGATACTAAGGCAGTGTTTCTCAAACTCGGTCCTCGGGACCCCAAGAGGTGCACATTTTTAGATTTGCCCGAGCACTACACAGCTGATTGAGATAATCAACTGACCGTCAGCTGTGTAGTGCTCGGGTTAAAAAACTAAACGTGCACCTCTTGGGGTCCCGAGGACCGAGTTTGGGAAACACTGTACTAAGGTAATGTGGCACCGTTATTTAAAGAAGGATTGTTGTGTTGCTAAGGCTCCGACGGACTCCCTGAGGCCTGGTCCCATTGTGTCACAGCACCTGTCTTTATCGGGCAACATTTATTTAACTACGTTTTTAATCCGATAGACTTGAGAGAATGCCGCTGACATTGGGGAGTTAGGGGGCGAGAGAGCATTCCTAAACTCAACTCGGCACGCTGTTCTACAGGCTCCTGGCTGGGTGGAAAGCACCCGTGTCCTTGCTAGGGTGTGATCCTCACATGAGGAAAGGTGACGCAACATGTCTATGTTTTCACCCCTCTATCAGAAATGACAGTCAAAGAAAGGACCCCAGTCTTCTGACTCCTTCATGGGTGAGTTGAGTGTCTCTCTCTCTCTCTCTATTCTCTCACACTCTCTCTCCTCTCTTTCTCTGTCTCTCTCTTTATTCCCTCTCTTACTCTCCTCTCTCTTCTCCCTCTCCTATCTCCTCTTTCTCTCACTGAAATTCCCTGCATGTACATGCTAGATCTCCTAGGCTTCCTGTGTTCACACTGCTTGCGGAAGATAGGGCCAGAGTCTCTCAGTAGACTAGGTGATTGTTTGGGAGTGTAGGGGTCTGAGGGAATAGGAGGGGTCTGGGGGAATAGGAGGGGTCTGAGGGAACATCTAGAGTTTGTTCCTGACCAATGAACAACTGGAGCAGATAAATGAGATACTATTTTGGTCCACTCACTACAATGTGGAACTACCACATCTCTGCTAGTCAAAATGTTGCAGCCAAACATCTTCTCTTTAGGGGAAAAGCAAACATCCCTTGGAGAGATTGACAGCTAAGCAACAATGAATCACTACTATTGACACCATATGGAAAGAAGTAGAAAAGAAACCAAAACAAAGTTTGAGCTTTTCCTTGAATGAAAATCGACCACACAAAAAAACGACTTATCCACACGTCTTGATGGGAAATGCTGTGAACGTTTTCCACTGCAGCTCTGTATCACTTCAGAATGTGAAGCACTCTGTAGCTATTCAAAACATCAGAAGCAGCTGAAGCTATTTAGCATAGTGATAAGGTCATAGTTGCTAAGGTGGTATACAGATGGAAACAGTCCTATGTAATCTACTGGTCCATGTGCTTTCTAGTACAGTAGGCTAATCTGTTACACTTAATGTGACTCTACAACAGAACTGTACACACACACACACACACACACACACACACACACAGTCCAGATGGGTCTTAGTGACACAATTCTCTGTCTCCACCTCCTCCACATTCACCACCTCAGAACAAGCTGCACCCACTGAGATGCAGTCTGTGCCTGGCATGGTGGCACGGCGTCATTGTGCCAACCTCTCTGCTGGTTGTTGGTGTCAGATCAGAGGTGGTGGCATGAGGGATCCCAGCACCTAGTGACATCAGAGCGTACTACTGACAGCAGGTCCAATTAGTGTACTAAGTAGATTAGTGCTCTTGATCTGTCTACTAAGACCGAGGCTGTGTTCCCTAGGGGCGCTGGTCAACAGTAGTGAACTATGAAGGGAATTTGGGATGCAACCAAAGGCAGATGGATGTCTTGACTAGATGTATTGTTTTAAAGCATATCTTTAACGGTATTGTTGAAGCTCAGTTGTATGTTGTCTGTTTAAACTGTAACTAAAGTTTCCTGTTCTTCAAAACAAAGACAGCCTTCTGGTGTTTCAGTCATTTGCACGATGGAACGCTTCTTCATCCGTATGTGGCTTGTTATCCTAGAAGCAACTCAAGTCGACGTGAAAGATGTGAGAAACATGTTAATTTGACCTGTTTGGCTTTCACACCGTCATAAAACGTTTTTGGACAGTCTTTTACAGCCTTGGCTTTAGTGGTGGCCTCGGTCACCACACACTCTGAAGTGTATCATTGTGTGGCATGCCTGAGCCTCTTTAACCTGACGACACCTAGAATGGCTTCTAGAGCTCACTGTTCCATTGTGTGTGTGTGTGTGTGTGTGCGTGTGCGTGTGTGCGTGCGTGCCCCCACATTCTCAGCCCTGTCCCCAATACTTCACACACAGTCCAAGGCCAGTGGAGGTACAGGGAGTAAGGACTGGTTTAAGAGATTAAAGACTTCCACACATCAGTTATGGACCACTTAAACCAGTACAGATCAATGGGACCTGGAATGTAACTGTACAAACAAGTATTTTGTCTTTATCTGTAATGCCTACTGTACTGCTTAGTACCCTGTCGCAAAAGACATTTCAACTGTCAAAGGGATCGTATTTGTTTGGATGAATGCTTGGACAACATGTAAATTTGAGCAACCCCCTCCAAAAAAAACAAAACATGACGCTTACTTGGTGGAGATTCTGATTTCTTGCATCTGTATAATATTGTAAAAATCTCAGGATTGTACTGTAGTAAAAATGTATCACAAAAATGTGGGTGAAGGGGGTTATTGCTCGTGTGTGTGTGTGTGCGGGTTCTAGCGTACGTGTCACTTGTGGCTGTGTATCAAGCCTCCTCATCCAATGTGATGCTACCCACCCAGACGAGCCCCTTCTCTCCACCCTGTCTGTGTCTGTCATTACCACCCCAGCCTCATCCTCCTAAATCCACCATGTGTTTGTGTGTCGCCTGTCTATAAAACCCCTAACACACAGATTAACAATGGAAAGAACACCCACTGTGGGACAAATCCAAGCCCAAAGCCTGAGCACAACATTGTGGAACGTTCGGATAGAAATATATTTAGTAGAACATATGTCTTTCACTGACATTTAGAGTAAAGGAATCATACTAGCTATATTTATTCATACAATTTCTATCTGCAATGCTGAATGCTAGTACCCTGGTCTCCCTCTGCATCACACTACCCAGGGCGACTAGTGATGATGTAATGTGATCAGTAGTTGAGTTGTGCTAGGACAAAGGATTATAGTGCAGTAGGTTATGTACAGTCAGTGTGGCAGTGATATTTACAGCCAGGGTAGTGGTCGCCGCGGTTAAGCTGTTCTGTCTTCTAGTGAGTCTGGGTTAATCCTGAAATGATTGGGACTGTATACAGATGTTTATATTTCTGTTGTGTGTAGTATTTTCCAGAGACTTGTTGATAGAAACATTTGCTGAAAATGACTACTGTGATGGTACATTAATACTTTTTTAAAAAAGTAATAGTGTGTATATACAGTACCAGTCAAACGTTTGGACACACCTACTCATTCAAGGGTTTTTCTTTATTTTTACTATTTTCTACATTGTAGAATAATAGTGAAGACATCACAACTATGAAATAACACATATGGAATCATGTAGTAACCAGAAAAGTGTTCAACAAATAAAAATGTATTTTATATTTGAAATTCTTCAAAGTAGCCACCCTTTGCCTTGATGACAACTTTGCACACTCAAGGGTGGCTACATTGAAGAATCTCAAATATAAAATATGACACTTTTTTGGTTACTACAGGATATGTGTTATTTCCTAGTTTTGATGTCTTCACTATTATTCTACAATGTAGAAAATAGTAAAAATAAAGAACAAACCTTGAATGAATAGGTGTGTCCAAACTTTTAACTGCTACTATATATCATATCGTTTTGATATCGTTTTTATTGTCATTCTTACAGCAATGTGATCATTAACCGCAATACGGATGATGATTAATGTGACTGAAAAAGATTGAGTCAAACCTATCATTAGCTCGTCCATGTGTGAAACGTGATTTGATCACATTACATTTCTAGTCCTTTCTCTGCATAACCTCTAATGGGGGGGGCGATGCTTTGAAAGTATTTGATTAATTTGCATGTCAATGACCCCTTTGGCGGTATCAAGGGGGACTAGTTTCAGTGCCCGGAAGAGATCTGCATTGCAGAAATGACATCGGGTGAATTGTTGCGTAAGAAGTAGTGTGCTTTAAAACAGTTGAAGGAAGAGAGGGCAAAGAACACGTTTTGTAGCAGTGTTGTCCTTCTTTGGACGTCTTTGACCCCAGTCCATCTCAAGGTAATCAGCTCTTTCGTCACAACTTCAGATGTAGTCAAGAGGTTTCTATTGTTTGACCTCACAGCCTGGTAATGGCCCCCATATCAATCACATGAACCTAAATGAGTTGTCATTGATTATGGGGTTGAGTAGTAGTTGTTTTCCTTCTGAAGTGTTTGTTTGCTTGTGTTCTGTAACATGAGGTGCTTTTGAATCTGAGAGTCACTCGCTTTTTTAGAACTAGGGTTAGATTACTTTTGACGGTGTCCTGTTACACACAGTGTGTGTGTGTTCCGCTACACGCATGTTTGCAAAACACACACACACACACACTGTGTGGCCGCAATTCACTTTCCTAGTAAACAATGGTAGTGTGCTCCTTGACTGAAGGGTAGGAAAGGCGAGATTAAGAGTGAAAAGGAAGGACATTTTGAGATTCAGAGTGTTTAAATGTGCGCTGTTACATGGTCTAGGGTCCCCAGCGTTGGATAGCTGGGTGACTGGGACAAATTCCAACTATCAGTCACATCAAAGCTATTTGCCAGTCAACAGCTGAGAGCACTTGATAACTCCCTATCATTGGCATTACAGTAACGTTCACCTTTCACCTCTGCCCCCCCCCCCCCCCCCCCCCCCCCTTCTCCCCCCCAGTTACACAACACCCTCAATGGCAGTTCCTTTTATAGGTGGCATTTATGAGGCTGGGGCAGTTTTAATCCCTGATCTGTTCCTAAAATAACTCTGTCCCACGCCTAGGCAGAGGCTAGAGGGGAAGTGCAAAGTCCTGTCTGTTTTGGACGCACGCCCTGCCTGCATGACCCACCATCTGAATTCACTTTCGGTAATGGTGAGGGATTGTTAACGTTTTGCTAGGCTGGCATCTGATAGGATGTTTGAGTGCTATGGTCAAAAAGCTTCCATTTGGTTGTGCATTGAAAAGGGCTAAGAACGGGGGGAGATGTTGAAAGAGTATTTGATTAACAACGACAGAGAAACAGCGTACAACGACAGAGATAATGGTATTTGCAGATAAGGGGGAGGGAAGGTGAAGAGGGTAGAAAATGATTGGGAGAGAGGGGGGGGATTCGGAAGAGGGAAAGAAAAACAATAGAGAAAGAGAGCACAGGAGAGGAGGAAAGGCGAGAGCCCAAAGAGGAAGCGAGAACTCCTCCATGCTCCAAGGCAAGGATGTCTTTCTGCAGCAGAAGAGAGGGGAAAAAAAATCTCTGCCTGTGTGCTGGCGTCTGGCGAATAATCTGCTTGCTTTTCTTTGCCATACCTCCTTCTCTCCCTCCTCCTTCTTTTCCTCCTCCTTTTCTCCCCCTCCCTTCTGCTCTGGCTACTGTGAGACAAACCACTCCAAAGGATCAGTGCATATGCACAGAGAAAGAGAGAGGAAGGGGTGGGAACCCAGAGGGAAAAGAGGAGGGGCAAAACCTCATACACACACACACACACACACACACGAGACAGACACGCCCGGTAGACCAATCAGGAGTGTTGTCACCCCCCCTGCAAGGGCTGTGGTAGGCTGGGCCAGGCAGAGGCAGCGTATGGCTGAACTTAAGGAGCATGCTCACTCCCAGCCCTTGTTGTTTTGTGTCTCTCCATGGTTGTGCAGACACGACTCAGTAGTATGAAGATCCAGGAGCTGCCTAGTAGCTGTGAAACGGCCGACAGGAAGGGGGTCAACGGCCGGAGTTCGGACCAGGAATGTGGCGAGGACGTACCCCGCTTGGACCTGTCGGCGCTGACCGACGATAACAACTGGGGAGGTAAATCTTCAATCCCCCCCCCCCAGCCTTCCCCTCTTCCACACACTCCCTCAGTCCTTCCCTTCCTTCTAGGCAGCACATGGGTGTCTGGGTGGCAGCTGCAACCCTCCTGCTCCCTCTCCTCTTCCTCTTGTTGTGGCCCCTTCTGTGTCTTCAAGAAGAGTTATGGACTCAGATGCTCTTAAAGTCTCTCGGCTTCTATATCTGGAGAAGCTGCACCATTACTGAAGGTGTTGTGCTTGTGTACACAGCTTGGCACAGCATATTGCATTTAGATCTTTTTTTTGCCTTTTTGACAAATGTAGCTCCTGTTTCGTCAGACCACATGGAGTGTTTTTGTTTACAAGTGATGGGAACAGCATAGAATATTGTGTTGCCGTGCTGCTACCATGAGTTATTGAAGAGTGAAAGAGTGAGTATTTACGGTTTGCACATGCTGCTGGCATGTTTTGCCTTTTGGTTGGCAGTTATTGGGCAGTTTGTGGGTTGTGAATAGCTTCCAGATTGCTAACGACAATCATTAAAGGGGAAGATTACAGGTGAAAAATACTGTACTGTTTAAGGGGCGTTGAGGTTTTTATATTTTCTTATAGGGATTGACGTTGATCTTGTTTGATATGGTCTGGATGTATTGTCCTCCCATTGATATTGCAAACGCTCCTGGCGTTTAGTTTTTTTAAGTGCGTATGGTGTGTGTGTGTGCCTGCATGATTAGATTAACCCTAGGAACAATAAGTGTGTGTGTGTGTGTGTGTGTGTGTGTGTGTCACGCCCTGACCATAGTTTACTTTGTATTTTCTATGTTTTGATTGGTCAGGGTGTGATCTGAGTGGGCATTCTATGTTTCATGTCTTGTTTGTCTATTTCCATGTTCAGCCTGATATGGTTCTCAGTCAGAGGCAGGTGTTCGTCATTGTCTCTGATTGGGAACCATATTTAGGTAGCCTGGGGTTCACTGTGTGTTTGTGGGTGATTGTTCCTGTCTATGTGTTTTCACCAGATAGGACTGTTTAGGTTTTTGTTACGTTCATCTCGTTCTTTATTTTGTAGTGTTTGTATTGATTCGTGTTTTACGTTTGTTCATTAAAACATGGATCGCAATCTACACGCTGCATTTTGGTCCGATCCTTGTTCTACCTCTTCATCAGAGGAGGAGATAGAAGAAAACCGTTACAGTGTGTGTGTGTGTTCATTAAGGTTGGATTTCAACTCTGCACATGGCATTGGATGTAAGCAATGAAGTGTGTCTTTGTTTATTCATGCCAAGGTATCGAATCTCATTGGTCATGCATAGTTTATACAGAAATAGACAGAGGTATTCTATTATTCATTAGTCTATCATGGGCAAGTCTGCTTATTATATTTTAGAGAGAAAGAAATGTAAGTCAGAAAGGACCTTGGAGAGATTTTCGCAGCCATTCAAAATGTTCAATGTCTTTGTTAAATAACTGCAATACAGTGGATTTTGGGGGATTAAACCATGTCAGAAAAGAGTTTGATATTAGAAAATAAATATTTTATTTTTTCTGTAAGCTTTTAAACCATGGTGCAACAGTTGTTGGCAGTATGTTGTTGAGTGGGATTGGAGTATCAGGAAGGAAAGGCTGTTAGATGCTGCACAACTTGTCTGATTGTTTTTGTGAGAGATTGTGAAAGAAAGGTGGGAGGAGTTTGAAAAAGTGTGTTTTTGTACACTAGTGAGACTGAATGCAGAGTTGTTAGATTGCTTATGTTTGTTTGCACAGGGCAAGTTACCTGAAAGAAGTCCACTTGCAGTTTCAGACTTGAAGGGACATGCATGGGCACCATTTTTTATAGTAACATGAGCATTGGATACTAAATAATTTCCTGTGTGGTTGCTCGGTGCAGGCTGCAGTCGTGCCAAACGCAAACTGCCTAACCCCAATGGAAATAGGTCACACCTTAAGGAAAATATTGTTCAAACATTCCCTTTGGATTCAGTATTTCTTCCAACTCAAACAGCACTGTTTGTCTTGAATTGTGGTCTCTAGTACAGTACAGTACCAACTGAGCAAAAAGCACTCAGACGCCCTCTAGTGGTAGGGCTTGAGACATGTTTGTCCTATTCGGCTAAGGAGCACTGTGTAAGCCTGGTGCTTAGTCCTTGTTTGCTCCAAAGTGAGTGTGATAGACAGATAAATATTCAGGTAGTGTATGTCTGCATAGAAATGCTAACTTATGCAGTCAGTCAGGGCTGCAGCCAATGTGGGTTTGGTGTTAGGGGCTTTGGCAGTGCAGGCAGCGTGTGTGTGTGTTTACACACGCACATAGTGTGTGTTTTCTGGAGAAAGAGAGAGGTATCACCAGGTGTTGTTCTCTCACAGCCAGGAATGGAAGGATGAGGAGAGGTGAGGGAGGACAAAACCAGACTTTGTTCAGTTTTGATGTCACAGTCCGCGTGTTGCCTGGCACAACAGAATCCCATGCCACAGGAGGTACCTAAAGCATAATGCTTTAGACTCCTCTGAGCTACTGAGAGTTACAACTCCCAGGGGAGTGCTTATGATTGACCGTGACATGGCATTCCCATATCACAAGAAGCATTTCTCCTAGACGCAGGCAAGGCAATCGGAACGCTTGGATCTTTTGAAGCCAGAGGAGCAAGGCTAGTCAGAGCTTGGGTTTTCAGTGTTGGATTAAACGGCAGTGAACTTGAGTGATATTCGGAGTCTTTTTGTCTGGCAGTAGGTCCTTTCTCTCCCCTTTAAATATAGAGCCATGAGACTAAGAGCGTTTTTGTTATGCGTAAGGTATTTGTAAGTACCTGTGTCCTGTAGGGGGGATAAGCAGGAAAACAGATGAGGTTGTTGCAATAGGAATGGATGAGGTAGTGATGGTTGGGACGGTGGATGGTACAGTGGCATGAGACGTTTTACCCAGTGCAGCCTGTGCCAACTGCAGTCATGGTGAGCAGATATTTGCTGTGTGCCAGCTCCACGTACATAGAGCTAGTTAGAGTAGAGGACTTGTCTACCACTGTGTAATGTCTCTGTCATTGGGAATGATGCACTATGATTCTCATTTTACCTTTTGCATGCAACAGAGTGACCGGGCTGGATCTTCTTTTCCTCCCTCCATCTCACCTTATTTTTCTCTTTTCCTCCCTCCCTCCCTGCCCCTATCCCATCTCTTCTCTGTCCTCCAGATTCCCCATTCTTTAGCGCCCCTTTCCTTGATTTCAAAAGTGCTTTCCAGTCGAGTTATTATGAGGGTAAGTGGCATTCTGGCTGGCAATGGAACCGGCACTTGTCTTGCCTTGATACAAATAACCCATTAGAGACAGAACAGAGAGGAAAAGGGCCAAATGCCTGTTGCATGACCTTTTACTACTGCATGGCAACATCACTACAGTGATTGGGCTTATTCTGCTCCCAACCAATCACATCCCAACCTTTAGGGGCATGACAACATGGCATACCTCAACTACAATGGGCTGGATGCTGTGCTGGTTGATTTAAAGACCTCATTTGAAATACCATGGTGAATGCCCTAATGGCTGCTTGGCTGTGTAAGCTGACATAATAGGTTAAAACATGTTGAATTGTTTGAGATGTTGACCTGCTGCTCACTGTCATCTAGTAAACCCATACATAGCAGTGTTGATTGGATACATTGTGTGAGGCAACCTTCTGCCTAGGGAGACTAGGCTACTGCTCCCGCGCCCCAGGCAGTCCCGACATGCCTTGAAAGACCGTGTAAAACCGCACGTAGTCCTATAGTAGCATACCGCGCACACACTAAGTACCTTCCAAGCCAGCACCTCCATGACCCGAGCCATACTTCATAGCCTAAGTCTCAGTTATGTCATTTGTGTTTATTAATTATTATCGGGGTGACAGTTGTCATTTTTTTGTAAACAAACTCAGGTCGTTGGTCAGTATTAGACAGCTACTGGTATGTAGTTACAATATCTAAGGAAAACCTAGTACGTACTATTATTAAAAAAAATGAATTTTTACAAGTCGAGTTAGCTATGAACGTTACAGCAGTAAAATGTCATTATAATTTAGTCACAACTATACTGCGGTATATGTATAGCGCCTTTATCTGCTTTATCACTTGCAGTGCAAACACTCGTCTGGAAAATTCGCAATCAAAAAGTTGCAATTGTAAACTCAACATCTAACATCTAAGACGAAAAATTTTTTATAGTAGACAGCTAACTCCGGCAAACTCTCCATATTTGCTAGCAATGCGCGTTGGCTTGCCAGCTAAACAACTAGCCTTATAGCAGCAGACAGCTAACGTTAGCTGGCTTTCGTGATTATTATCTACTTTCGTGATTATTATCTACCGTCTACAGTCCAGCATGCACTACTAGTCGTGCTGAGTGAGGAGTCTATGGGTGCCTTCGTAAATTCCCTCTGGCAATCTACTCTTGATTTCAGAGCACTCTCGTCTGAGTTTGCCATAGCGCAGAATAACTGATGCATTTATGAACGCTCAACACTCGTTGAATATGGCTGGTGTCAGTAAACGTGTCAAACTAAAATCGTAATTAAATTGTTGCCAGCAGTACAGTTAGTCACCAACGCTCCGGATAACATGAATTCAGTCTAACCAGCTCTGCTAGGGCGAAAAAAATGTCAGAATGAGGTGTTCTCTCATTTATGTCTGGAAATAACTAGCAAGCTAGCTAACTAACTTTAGCCAGTTAGCGTGGGTGCTTGACTGCCGTTGTGAGGTCAGAACGCTCAGATCAACCCCACTCCTCGGCCAGAGCGTCCAGTGTGCGATCTGATCGCTACGAAAGCGAAACGCTCTGAATTAACGAACGTCCAGAGCACACTGCGAGTGCATTCTGGCACTCTAAAGTTAATTTACGAACGCACCCTGTATACCCTGTAACACGGTCCAGATACCAAGTGTTAGGCCACACACTATAGGAACATATTCTCAATCCCTTAGTGATGAAAATCGCACACAATTCCTTTAATTCAGAAACTCAAGAAGGCAACATGAAAGCAACTTTGTTAGTGTTTTCAAATATGTGCTGCTGAGCGTCATCAGCTGTAGCACAAACGGATAAAACGGACCGACAACCAGGAGCCAATATTTACCGTTACATGCATTTGTCAGCTAAAGATGCCACTATTTTTATTCTGTATAACTCAACTCGTTTATAATATCGGGACATACAGTAGATGTTTGTATTGTTGCTGTAGTCGGATGGATCAGAGGAACGGATAGGGTTTCCACTAGTTATCACAACCACAAAGTCAAAATCGGCTACAGTGGTAACTAGTGACGACCAGCAGATAGGCCTATGTGCGCGAGAGAATATCAACAATATGCGTCAAAATTTACCTGGGAAATTCGACCTGCAATTTCTAAACAAAACTGTTGTAGGACTACTATTGGTAAAAATGTCATTTTGAAGTGACACAAATGGCAAATTAAGCGTTTATCTATCAATTTCGAGATATGTTAAACCAACAAAAAAAATGCATTTTTTATTTGGAAATTCGAACCCAAATCACTTCCCATATGAGTCCCTATCCACCCCCCTTCTTAGAAAAACATGCATGTGCAGCTACAGGGTGTGTGTGTGCACGTGGGTGTGCATGTGATCAAAGAGTGATTACTGAATTCTGATGTTTCTAAATGTTTACATTGGTGATATGGAAACCTGACGTTGTTATTGCTCTCACCTTCCCTTCTGGCTATGTTACCGTTACCTCTCCAGTGTGCAGTGTAGCCTACATGGTCTCCTTTTTCCTGTGGTACAATACCGTGGTTTCTCTCACGTCCACACAAACGCACGTGCAGTAGAACAATCATTGGCTGAGTTTTGTATTTACAATGCTGTTGTGTGGTGGTGGTTTAGGCTATCTGAAATGAAACATTCCCTCCTCTCCTAGCAACAACAGCCTGTGTGTTTCACTGATCTGTGATACAGTACAACTCCCGCTGTGGGTACAATGCCGTGGTCTTTCTCTCTCTCACATACACAGCCCAACAATATTCTTCCTATGCCAGTCACTCTCCGTATTCTGGTCCCATATCTGCTTGCGCTGTCTTGCAAATTGATGACAACGGCTATAGGAAATGTGAAGACATCACAAACCGATATGGTACAAGGCTAACTCTGGAGTCAAAGCAGTTCCATTCCTCTACCAGAGAGGCCATGGCTCCTGCATTATCCCAACCAGAGGCATCAAAGAGCAGTCCAATTTATTTATAGCTTGTGATTGGGATTGTCAGAGACATCCGCATGGTTATTTTCACCACAGTGTAATTATTGGCGAGTCGGAGTGGACTCTGGCTGGGGCTGAACTGAGGCCAGGGGCTGGGGAAACCAGCCTGGAAAACAGACGAATGGGTCTGTAAGCCATTAGTTAGTGGTGAGAGTTTTAGTGAACAGCTTCATCATGCAATGGCGCAGTGACCTTTAGGGCGCTCAGATGCGGGTGCCAAGAAGGTGTTGCCGAGGTGACGAGCGACCGCCATGTTTAGACTTAAAGTGGGGGTTGATTCATTTGGATCCAATCAGTTGGATTCCCGCTGCTTACTGCTTGCCTCATCCCTTGAGACGACAATCAGATAGGCAAGCCGTTATTTTGCTGTGTTCTACTTAGACTACACTTTGTCTATGTTTAGTGGTGTTTGCAGTTCAGATGTTGCAGCCAAGCAGGGCCCATGTTGAGCTCTAGCTGTGTTTGAGCGAGAGATAAGCCAGTGTTTGTCGACTGCTGGTAGAGCCTGCCAAGTTCCACAGGTCACTCCCTCATCCCTGCCCATGGTGATGTGTGTGTGTGTGTGTGTGTGTGTGTAGTTTTTTGTCACTTTCCTTTTTTTAAATTGCATTACCTTTTGGATTACAAAGCCTTGTGATATCAATATGTGCAGTGTGTTTTGGAGCGGTCCATGGTAGTCTAACCCACTTTTAGTGTGTGTGTGTGTGTTTTCATGGAGGTTCTGTCACTATCCAACTTTAATTTCAATTTTTAACCTTTATTTAACTAGGCAAGTCAGTTAAGAACAAATTCTTATTTTCAATGACAGCCTAAGAACAGGGGGGTTAACTGCCTTGTTCAGGGGCAGAACGACAGATTTTTACCTCGTCAGCTCGGGGATTTGATCTTGCGACCTTTCGGTTACTAGTCCAACGCTCTAACCACCTGCCGCCCCTAACCTGTGTTACTTTATGTGTGTTCCACAGAGCCAGTCCCGGCCTACTCGTCGTGGCAACGGGAGAGCATGGACAGCGAGGAGGCGTGCATTTCGCCCCAAGTGGGGGGCCGCCTGATTCGCCAGCTGATTGAAGAGGACAGCGACCCCATGCTGTCCCCCCGTTTCCACGCCTATGGTCATTGTCAGCAGTACATAGATGACACCGAGGTGCCACCCTCGCCGCCCAATACACACTCCTTTGCCAGGTGAGGAACCAACATGGATTTACAGTACTGTTGAATTTGGGGACGAGTAGTGTGTGTGTGTGTGTGTGTGTGTGTGTGTGTGTGTAGGTTTGTTTGTGTGTTTATGAATTATTATTGGGGTGACCATTTTTTGTAAACAAACTCAGGTCGTTGGTCAGTATTAGACAGCTACTGGTATGTAGTTACAATATCTAAGGAAAACCTAGGACTTACTATTATAAAAAATGGCATTTTTACAAGTCGAGTTAGCTATGAACGTTACAGCAGTAAAATGTCATTATAATTTAGTCACAACTATACTGCGGTATATGTATAGCGCCTTTATCTGCTTTATCTCTTGCAGTGCAAACACTCGTCTGGAAAAGTCGCAATCAATAGTTGCAATTGTAAACTCAACATCTAAGACGAAGAGAATTATAGTAGACTGCGGTTTTATTTGCAAGATATGGGAGTCACATAATGTGTGATTAGATGTGTGTTCATGCATGTGTTTTACATTTTTTTTTTTTTTACAATGGGTGGCCATCAGATTGTGTGTTTTAAGAGTGAAGGCGTGTGCATACGTCCAACGTGACTCTGTGTCCATAGCAACAGGCAGTCCTTCTATTTCTATGGCTGTGTCTCTATCCTGCAGTCGGAGGAGGAGTTCCTCTCTGGGCTCCTGCGGTGACGACGACCAGCAAGAGCTGACCTCAGCCCAGCTCTCCAAGAAGATCCACGGTCTCAAGAGGAAGATCCACAAGTACGAGGAGAAGTTTGAGGAGGAGCGCAAATACAGGGTAAATAGTGGCCCCTCTGTAGCTGAAACATTGGACAGCAAGGAAAAATGAGTGAGCCACTTTCTGATTGATTTCTAAAGTAGCTACAATATATCAGAGAAGGCAGAGCAGCACAACAAGCTTATTAGGAGATATAGCAAGGCATCCAAAGAAATGCACAGAAATATAAAATGACATTAATAAGACACGACTGACTTCTTTCAAAGTAAACACGATTAGAGAGTTCATAATGAGACTCAGCTGATGGGAGGGGTGTCAGGAATGGGGTCAACTGATAAAGTCAAGATGTTGTGGGAAGACGTCAAACAATCAAACTACCCACTGCTGCTGTTTGTGGATTAATAGAAATCATGTTGTTGTTTACAGCCCTCACACAGTGACAAGGCTGACAACCCAGAGGTCCTGAAGTGGATGAATGAACTGGCCAAGCTCCGCAAAGACCTGAAAGAGCACAAGCTCCACAAGTCTGAGGAGGACCTCCCTCCGCTGACCCGCCAGCGCAGCAACACCCTGCCCAAGAGCTTTGGCTCCCAGCTGGAGAAGAAGCCCCAACAGGAGAAGGCGCCCAAGCCCCCGGTAGAGAACACCCTGGAGGGCGTCCAGAACAAGCTGCAGGAGAAGAGGGACGAGGTGGGGCGGCCCGAGGACGTCAAGGTGAGATAGGAGCCGCCTAGCCGCTTATTGTACATGCCGGACCACTGTTAATAGCTAAATGCTAATGGTTAACGGCTAAAGGCTAACTAACAGTGTCTTCCTCCTCTGATAGGATATGACCCGGGAGCAGATTGGCGCTGAGAAGGTGGCCTTACAGAAGGCTCTCCTGTACTACGAAGGCATCCACGGTAGACCAGTGAGTGTCTTGTCCACTGTCCCTTTTCTGCCCCCCCAAAACTATTTCATACATCCTTCTAGATAGCCCACCCCTCTTGCCTGAACATTAATTGATAGCTAAAAAAATCCTACAAATGCATTAAATCAGTAATGCATTAAATCAGTCTCTGTCCAGTGGAAAACCTGACCTAGATCACAACTGAAGAGTGAATAATGTCTTGAACCAAGCTGTTTGTGTGTGTGTGTGTGTGTGTGTAGAGTGCAGAATGTGTGCAGAATGTGTGCACACAGTTGTGCACTTTGAACTATGCAACCTAGGTACAATGTTGGCTGCATTTACACAGGCAGCCATTTTCTGATATTCTTTCCACTAATTGGTCTTCTGACCAATTTACATAAGATCTTTTCACAGCAGACCTTTTTCAGAGCTGATCTGGTTGGTCAAAAGATCAATTCATGAAACAAATATTAGAATATGTCTGCTGGTATAAATGCAGCCACAGAGACCCAGATACAACAATACATTATTAAAAGGATGAAATACCAATGAAAACATGACCTTCTGCACTGCAATATATCGTTATTGGCAGGCCAAACGTCTTTAGACAGCTGTGACGAGTACTGTTGTCTCAGCGACGACAATGGCTGAAGGACGAGAAGCCAGCTAACGTCTTAATTTACCTGTAAAGGAATCGACATGGAATCCCTTTTTGATTGGACTAATTGCAAGGGCTAATCCTTGTTAAGGTTGTTTATCAGAAAGTGGTGGAAAGGTGTCCTTTCTGACACCCATAGCCTTCCCTGTGTGACTTTCTATCCTAGTTTATGGCCAGTTGTCCTCTGAGGTACTAAAAAAAACATTGGATTTGAATTGATGGGGATGGAATCTATGTTACCTTGCATGTTGTTGTGTGTCAGCCCTAGCTAGCAGAGTGCTATTGTAGCACCACAGGGGAGTGCTAATGCTAGCTAACTAGCGGTGTGCTATTGCTAACAATGTGCCTTTCCCTTTTCTCTCTGCCTCGTCTCTAGGTTACCAAGACTGAGAGACAGATCATGAAGCCCCTGTACGACAGATACCGCCTGGTCAAACAGATCCTCTGCAGAGTTTCCACCATCCCCGTCATTGTAAGTGTAGCTAGCTCTCTTTGCTCTCTCCCTTCATTTTCTCCACAGCAGAGTTGTTCCTGGGTTTCTCTTTGAGGAGCTGGTGGTAAAGGTCACCACGTAGCATTGGCTGAAGATCAAGCTCCTTTACGTGGGCACTATATCCGAACAACGCTAATGTTAGCATTAGGCTAGCATTAACGTCCGTGTCCATAGGCGGGACTGTATGTAGTGGCTAGCCGTAGCGCTAGGTTAGCCTCAAGACCAATGCCCTAAAGCTAAACTCGGTTTAAGTGGCTCAGTGGATCCACAGGTTCTTAACAGAGCTCAAAGGTGACAAGTTGGGGCCACAGCAACTCAGTTGGCCACAGGGAACTACGAACACATACGCACGCACACCACAGCTGTGCAGACTCTCCCTCTAGACTAGAAAGATGGGTACAGAGGGGCAGAAAACGCTGTTCAAGAGTTCAGATTCTCATCAGATATAGGGATTCACTGAGGCTGGATTCAAACCAGAAGGGGATAAAAAAAAATATATATATAATCTCACAATAACCTCTAATCACCAATACATTAAAGATTATTAGAATATATTTTTCCATTGTAATACATTTCGTCTCCATATGGTTTATGTAACGGGTATACAAGAGAACATTTGAATGTTTTGTCCCAGTTTTCTCTTTTAATTTCTTGTGTAAACACGTTGATTACGCAATATCTAATCTGTGTTATGAACCTAATGTACTGTACAGAACACACTTTATATAATAGATTTAATCCTCATTATATAAATTGGAGACCTAGCAAACGTTTATGTGCTGTACATGGTGGAATATAGGGTTATGTCAACTGCTGAATTCATTGTGGTAAAGAGCTGACTCGTGATACTCTTATCTATCTAAAAACCTGTTACACAGCCTGCCTTTCAGAGGTTTAAAATCACACGAGAGCCTACTGCTATGTTTTCACTGAAGAAGCCTATTATGGTCGTGACAAGGTCCCACAAACAAGAGCAGGTCATTCTGATCCTAGTACTTGGTGCAGGTTCCAAAAGAAGCATGGTAGTGTTCAGCAGAAAATCCTACAGTGACAAACCTGATCCGGGATCAGTTTGTAGTGGATGCTATTCAGTTTCTTTATGTGCTCTGTAGTCAGAGCTGAACTGGGGTCAGTTCTCGAGTGGTAACCCCTCCTTGTTAACTCTCAGGCCTCCCCCTCCAGCAAACGCAGAGGTCCTGTACTTCAGCCCATTATCGAGGGCGAAGCCGCGCTCTTCTTTGACGACATCAAGGTGAAGACACACTGCTGCTCGTGCTCGACTAATCAGTGATCAGAACGCAACTCCCTCCCCCTCACACCCTCCAATCCCCTACTCCCTCACCTCTCAACCAAACCTGATTGCAGCCTGTGGATTGGGTGGCCACCCACCCATAGCACTCGTGGGGGGCGGTTTTGATTCAATATCAACTTGGTTTTTGATGCTTAGATTGCTGCTTCATGACTTGTTAGATTGATTGCTTTGGGATCAACTTGATAGTGTGTGAGAAGGACTAACAAGGCAACTTGCCTGTGCATGGTGTGTGTCAATGTCTGTGTACACCAAAAATAAATCAGATCAAATACTGTAATCCAATCAAGCAAAAATAGGGAGATCGTCAAATCAACTCTGGTCTTGAGATGCTCATCACGTCTGTGCTGCAATTTGTGGATGTGTTAGAATAGTTCTGATTGAGACAATCTAAAATAAATTCAAAGTGGAAAAATTAACAATAGACATGTATTAACCTCATCAAACTGGCCTGTGCCTGAAAAACGACTGAATAAATGTTTCTTTGTGCTCTGATTCCAGTAACATTCAATTAACAATACTTTATTCTCTTGCATTAACATAGCTCTTGACCCTGGGGGTCCCTTGACAGCCCCATGGCACTACGATCAGTTCACCCCAGCATCGCTCACCCTTTCCCCCTTAACCCTCCACTGACCTCCCCCTTCGCTGGTTTTGTGCCCATAGGAGGAGGAGGATGGCTCTGAGGATGACTCCGAGTCCAACAACAAGCCCCAGATCACAGGGACAGTGCGTCCAGACTTCAGTATGCTGGGCTTCCTGGACCAGCTGGAGGAGGAGACGGACGGCTTCATCTCGCCCGTCGACGAGCTCTCGCCCTCCAAGAACACCACCGACATGCGTCTGTCCAACCTGCATTCGGCCACCATGTAAGCACCCAAGCCGGCCCTGACCTCTTCTTAATTGTCCCTGAGGGGATAAATAAAGTTGAATTGGATTAAATATAATTGACCTATATCTAAAGCATCTGGATGGGTGAATAACACGGGCATTGTAGTTTAGATTGTAGAATTAAAGTAGTGCAATCATTAGTAGTCTCGTGTTATTGTTGATGTCTTATCTATTCAAGTTAGCTGTGGTATTTCATGTGTTTAGAAGAACGTTCACTTCTTAAACAACTAAGATTGAAACAACCTGAAGGACTTTAAAAGCCTTTTAGAGTCAAAACAACCTTTGAGGTTCAGATGCCTAAAGCAGTGTTTGTCTCTCCCCCACACACAGGCCGGAACTAGTGGAGCAGCTACAAGAGGCCCGGGGGGAGAAAAAGAGAATCCGCAAGAACCTAAGAGAGTTTGAAGATCAATTCTTCAGGCAAAACGGCAGGTAAGATGACGTTTCCGGCTTTGTTTCGTGTCCTAGTTGGACTAAATGTAAACAATTAGATGATGCGAGGTGATGTACTGTCCTTCATCTTTGGTTGCACAGCCATTTTGACCGTCGTCCATTCAGCTAATGTTTGTATTTTGCTTCCTCCCACTTGCTGTTGCCGTAGAAACGTGCAGAAGGAAGACCGCTCCCCTTTGGCGGTAGAGTATAACGAATACAAGCACATCAAAGCCAAGCTTAGGCTGATAGAGGTTCTCATCAGCAAAGGAGATGCCTCTAAGTTCCCCTAAAGAAAATAAAACATCAAAGACTGACAGAGGAATGAATGAGGCTCAGTCTCAATAAGAGATGAACCACACCAGCCCATGGAAAGGAAAACAGATACACCTCATCATCCCTCACAATATGTTTATTTTTTTCTTGTGCCATAGACTCATTTGGCTTCAGGAGATGCCAACATGTTGCCCCCTGATTAATCCCAACTGTAGAAGGGAAACGGTATGGCTTAGTTACTGACCTGAGAGGTGTTGGAACTGACATGTAGGTGCTGCCCCGGAGGCTACTCCATCTTGTCTGTTGTTTCCCCCGTATAGAAGAAGAACCCCGGAACTCAAAATGTCGGGCATCTTTGAATGACTACTAACCTAACGTAACAGGCCTTAAAAGACGCCTGAGTAGAGTCCCCACATCGGTTTTTCAGGGGAAGTGGAGGAAAATACTGTATCCCTGAACCAGAAACATCCTCATTTTCCTGACCCCACAGAGAGTGGACCAAAACCAACCTTTTTTCAAAGGCAGATTTAAAAAAAAATGTTGGTGCATCTTGATATTGATTGATACCAAGAACTACCCTACATCAAATAGTCATCACTCATTTAAAGGATACATTTACAAAGAGTGTTGTATTGATTTAATTTATTTTTCTTCCTTTGAATGTTTATGTAGACTCATATAGTTCATATAGACTTTTATATTGGATTCAAAAAAAGTCTTAATGTGGAGTGTAACATTAGATTTGGGATTATGTACTTTAAGGTATTGCCATTTTGAGAAACAAGATTATGTAATCAGAAATTTAATGAGGGGATTGTGTATTTTTGTAAGGGAGACAGACCGTTACAATCTGCATGCAAACAACCAATCAGACAGCCAGTCTAGCAGAGTTCAGCCAATGGATGTATTTTTAAATGTAACTCATGATTGGTGCCATATGCCACATTCATGTGCAAGTCGGAACTAGTAAACTCTGACATTTTCGACTTGAAAACTAGTTGAACGCTGCACATGTATAAATACAACCAGTTAGCAAGTCGAACATTTCCGACTTTCCTAGTTCCGACTAGCACGTGAACGTGGCAATAATCTCGATGTTAACCTAGGAAAAACACACTTATCATAAATGCTTATATTAGTTTGTTTCCAGAAATTGTGTGTATTTTTAGCATACTATGAGGAAATGTCAGAGGAGCGTTAATTTGTTTAAACTGAGAACTAGAATGCAAAACAAATAGTCTATGATGTGTTATTGTGATCCAAAGAAAATGACTCAGATTGCATACCAAAATAGTGTAGTGGATCAATGTATACAATTTCATGAATTATTGTGATCATGGTCATCAGTCACTTATGAATTTGACTGCTTGTATATTATTTTGCATTGGTGTGTTCTTTTCCTATTCACTTTGTGTGAAAATAAGCTATCCTGTCTTGAAATCAGTGGTATATTTTTGACCGACAAGGGCCATTTTGTGTGGAGCATCCATCCTTAAAGAAAAGTCCCAATAACTATCAAAATAGCTGCCAATCCCCAACGCAGAGCCTTCAATACTCAGTCAAGGCATGCTGCTTTCTTTTTTTATGTAGGTATTTTCATAGCCTATTTGTTCCTTGTAAATATGGATCCAGATCTATGTTTACATTGCTAAGTGAGCAAGTACATTTTTCCTTTTTCTCCAAAATGGATCATTTTAATAGTGTGACTTTCGTTTTTATTGAATGTAAAACACTGGTGGACATAATGAATTATGGGTGTGTACATTTTAGTACATAAATTGTATATATATAATATAAAACCAAACATATTTTTACTGAGTTTGTTGGCGTTGGGTTTTCATTGGTGTGGTGAATGTCAACACATTTCACAGGGAAATACTTCAAGAACACAATGTCATTCATATTGGTTGAACTCTACAACAAAATGAATTTCTTTACACAAAGTCCCCCTATATGCACCGCTCATTTATCCACAAGCAAATCCTTATTCCCAGACCAACCTATAAAATAGCTTCTTGATTTAAAACACAACTACAGGGCAAGCTGGAATTACGTTTTATTTGTTCAGGAAAAAAATTTCATCCATTTAGAAGGTACAAAATTAAATATGATATACTTGAAACAATCCAGTTATAGATCCACTAATAAGCCCTTATTTGCAAACATTGACCCCATGATTTGGAATTGTCGCCATTACCGTGGTGAAATAAGAATAATAGGAATGAATAGGCTTTTCCCCTAGCCTGGTCGGTCGCTGATCGGTTTGTTGTCTTGCCAACAGCTTTAGTCAGCAAAACAGCACAAATGGATTAAGGACCAGGCTATAATAGAACACACTGCGCCTCCCTCAGGTATTGCCCTAGCACAGCTTATAATAAACAAAAGTTCACTGACATTTGTTTTTGTTTATTATGTCATTGTCTACACTGAGGGTGACAATCAAAATAGTAATTATTCCCCTTGGGCAAATTTGTGGCTATTGATGTATTAAAACAAAAGACAAACAAGGAGACCAGCCGTCCCTATAGATAACGACGTTTGTCTTAACCCCAGTTACAGTGGAGAAAGACATAGCTTAAGAGAAATGGTATACAATACAATACCTCCATTGGCTGAGACGTTCGGTAATAGGACTGAATAGGCAGAATGCACAGACAAAGTTATTTCTATCACTTGCATATCAACACACGATCCAGATACACTTGAGAGAATAGTCATTGAAGTAACGGCCGGGAAACGATGCAGAGATGTTCAGAGTGCAGCGTCCCCTGACCCTCATACAAACGTCATTACATTACTGAGCTGTTCGTTATTGCTAATAACATGACCAAATATAATCTGTTCCTTAAACCTAATCAATGACCCAAGACTAATTCTGCAGGTCAAATCAACCAATCCTAATGTCTTTGGTCCGAATGCGGTGTCATCACAGAAGGAACCGGTGGGAACCATGAACAGATCATCTATAAATCCGCCAGGCCACAAATGTGCACTCATTCTGACATTGAGATTTATTCCTAATCTGGGGTTACCGGGATCAAAGATGTGGATTAGCTGTATTTGTGTTTATTATGTAACAATGAGTCTTTTTAGCGTTTCCTCTCGACAACATGCACACAGACATTTTAACATCCATTAAAAAAAAAGACTTCACCAATACTACTGTAATAAAATCACTCCAACGGCATCGCAATCAAAGAAATATTGATACATGTAAGTAACTCCAGTCGTTCAGTTAGTCTTTTTAATGTAGAAATAGACTGGTATTGTGGGTATGGCATTAGAATGCCATGTATTTATTGGGCTTGAGTATGGAACTGTCTGCCTGCTGTTCACTCATGTATTAATCTGGTATCATCTGTCCCAAGATCAACGGTAAAAGGCCAGACTGATGTATTAATCTGGTATCATCCGTCCTCAAACTGACCCAAGAACAGCAGTAAAAGACCAGATCGCAGGTAAAGGGCTTCAATGTTCACCTCTGACATGTATAATTTTTCAAATCCCCAAAAACTATTCAATTCAATAAATTATCTTAAAGCAACAAAAAAAGCTGGTTTAATTAAAACTGTTCAAGTTATGTACATCAATCTGCATAGAAGACAATTATAACTCAAAATATATCATCTCTTACGGTAAACTGTATAGGGAAAGTGCTATGGAAAAGAGGCCCCTTCCCACCACCCATCCAGCCACCCCCATTCACAGGGTGTTGTTATTAAAGTACATTAGCATTAGCAGCCATGCTAATTCCCCCCCTGGTCCTCCAGGCCTCTAGGGGGAGCCACGGTCTCACACCAGGCTGAAGCCCTCGTACTGCTCCACGGCCTGGGTGAGACGGCGGTGTAGGGTCTCTTTGGTCTGGTAGCGGGGCATGTCCAGCAGGTTGTAGCAGGTGTGGGCCACGGGCAGATAGTGCTCCTCGGCCGACGTGGACTGGATGGAGATGCGAAGGCTCTCCATGCCATGGATGGGGATGCGGTCGCTGCCCGTCAGGAATACTGGGAAAGAGGGGACAGTAAAGGGGAGGGCTAGTGTTAGCATTAGGTATAGTATTATAGTTGAGAGAGGGAGAGATAGCGTTAGATGTACAGTTTCAGAGGCTGAGAGTACTAATACTCAAGCAGCTTTCTTTCCTTGTAGCGTTAGAAATAGATAGCCAGTGGCTCAAGCTCAATGTTAAGTCCCAACACTAGTAAGTGCCTATTTAGACCTTGAGTAAAACTACAGATTGTCATTGTGATAGTTTAACGAGGTGTTGGCTGAGGGCTCTACTCAGTATTTACATAAGAACCGAGGGCTCTACTCAGTATTTACATAAGAACCGAGGGCTCTACTCAGTATTTACATAAGAACCGAGGGCTCTACTCAGTATTTACATAAGAACCGAGGGCTCTCGTATTAATACTTACATAAGAACCGAGGGCTCTCGTATTAATACTTACATAAGAACCGCTTCTTCTTTTCCAGAGGGAACTCATGGAATACCTCCCAAAACATCCTCACAGTCGGATGAGTGGCTGAATACTCTCCTTTGTAAACCGCATTCTGTAGTAGAAAAGCCAAAACAACATAATATGGTTATATTATATTAGGGACAGTTATGTAACTGAAGTTGGCCAACTGCTATGATTTGTATAGAGCATTCTACTTGGTCACTATCATTAAGTGTTATTCAGAGTAAGAACATGATTCCTTCATATGTGACAGCCTGTGGAATTCCTCAGAGCTGTGTGTGTGTGTGTGTGTGTGTGTGTGTGTGTGTGTGGTGCAGACCCTTTACCTAGCCTAATCTAACCCCAGCGTTCAAACTTCATACACATTTCCCACATTCTGAGCAGTGCTGTGAAAACACCCCGCTTATGCCAGAGTCCCCATCATGTTGTCAATATCCTGCACACGACACTCGCAGTAAACACAGATCACAGACCCCTGACAATCATCTGAAGACATCAACACGCTAAAAGCAACACGAATCCAGGAGAAGCCCAGTGCACATTACTTACAGTGACCTTTTTAACTTCCTCCATTAGCCAATGGCTAATCCCCATGCCCTCCCCGGCTCAGCGAGCCATACATGTCCCGACACTCGAACTTGACCAGACAGACGCTCGAACTTCCTGGTTTCTGACTGAAGGGTTTTGTCTAATTGGCTATGCCCTCGGGAACTGCCTGGTCAAGACAGGTTCGTTTTAGTGATGGGTCAACAATTAAAACAATTATTTTGATTAGTTTTGACACTGTGCTTTGCAGTATGGCATCAACTGTTTTATTATATTTCACACCCATTTTGATGTTCTCCGGTAACAGTATGTAGTGTCAACACCAGTGTTTTCCGTGGATGTTTGACTCAGTGATCGACTGCCCTGGGGTGTATTCACTCTTACATTCTCCATCATCTACCATGTAGGGTTAGCTTAGCATTCTCCATCACCTACCATTAGGATTAGCTTAGCATTAGCACTCACATTCTCCATCACCTACTATTAGGGTTAGCTTCGTATGACCTACCATTAGGGTTAGCTTCGTATCACCTACCATTAGCGTTAGCTTTAAAGCTCACCTTCTCCATTTCCTCCCAGTTATAGTTGTTGTTTCCCACCACCATGGCCATAAGCTCGGAGGGCTGGAACAGCGACAGGATCTTCCCACCACACACCTTCAGGAACCCAGAGGAGAAGGCCTGGTACAGCTCGCTCACCGAGTCCCTGAACATGTACTTCAGGTAGGCCTCCACAAACTCCTCCCTGACACAGAGAGAGACACAGACAGACAGACATAAAGAATATTGAGTGGCCATACAGTTAACCATCCTAATTTTGGAGATCCAATCAGTAGTCTGGTTGTAGTTAATAGCCAGGGCCAGCCCTAACCCTTTGTGGGCCGTATGCAAACACTCTGGGCAGCAAATAGAAACATTTGACATTTCAATAATTTCCTGTATTCTACACGTTTTGCCATGGAGCGGAGAGAAAGTTTTGCAGTTGTGAAACTAATTTCATGCAATTCTACTATTTAACATGGGACGGAGAGAAAATGTTGTAGTTTTAAAGCCAATTTCTGGCACGTATACACATTTTGCGATGGGGCGGAGAGAAACGTTTGCAGTTTCAAAGCGAATTTAGTGATATTCTGCACATTTTGCCATGACTTATGCCATCTTCATATGATTTTTAAGTGAGAGAAATTCCCTGTAACCATTTTCATTTGTTATTGCTTAAACCCTTGCCTGTCTCATGTTGCTGCACTAATACTACACACACACAACCACACACACACGTGATGTGGCAAGCCCCTCCACCTACGGCCATGCCACTCAGCCCTAAAATGGCCATCATGGTGAAGACTACATGGCCCATAACCCACTGCTCTACAGGTCAGCTGGCCTGAGTGGCCTCCTTATGGTTTAAATGAATGGTTTCCCCACATGGAGAGCAGCAGGAGCTGCTGAAGACTATCCAAGCGCCATAGAACTGTTTAAACAAAGGACTTTCCTTCAGCTTGAGGATTGAATAAGTTATACTCTGACAGAGCTAGGCCTTTTGATTGAGTTTGTCATTACTCTATCATTTGATGGACAAGTTTGTTATTAAAATTAATCATATGATGCAAAATTCATCATACAGGGATGATTTCTGTATTTTGAACATTACATATCTTGAACATGTGATTGCTGACAAGCAAAACATTTTGGGACACTGTCAACAATGGACAAATGAAACAAATACCAAAATATAGTTTTTTGGTGAAATGTTCCTTTGAGGCTGCGACTGAACATGTTGTTCCTGTGACTGTCAGTATAACTTCATTCTCATGGCAGGCCTATCCCCTCAGGAGGGGAATAGGGATTTGTGAGGATAGAGAATATCAGTGAGAGCAGCACTAAGCCTGTGTCTCAAATGGCACCCAATTCCCTATATAGTGCACTACTTCAAAGGAAATAGGTTGCCATTTGTGACACAGACTAGCGGTCTCTCCCAGGAGGAGGTGTCACAGGGGAGGTGTTCTGTGTTCTGGAGACACGCTCTACTGGGCAGATTGGAGACCCGGAGACCCTTGGCCACTGCACCGGCCAATCAAAACAGATTAAAATAGACCATACATAACCCACCACCATAACCATCTATAATTGAGATCCATGGGACTGAGACACCCATCTTGAATTTAGTCACTATTAAGGGGCTGGGTACTGTGCATTCTGCAATGTGGATTGTAGCTCTACTCATTAATACTTTCATCCTAGTAATAAACAACCATGACAGTTAAAGGATGGGACTATCCTGATTAATTTCTCTCATTTAGTCAGGAACTTAACTGGTAAAGAACTTTATCTTTAAAACAGCACATGACTGGATAGAGAGTCAAATGTGCCCTTGCACATAGGATGTTTAACACACACACACACAATCTGTCCCTGTGTGAGGTTCCTGTGAGGAGGATAAGATGATGATGGCAGTGTGTGTCAGGCCTGGAGTTCAGCACAGCATGGCCCAGGGAGGATGTGTGAACTCTGTGTAGCAACATGGTTGGCCACCCACCTGATTTCCTGACAGATACTGTAGCAGCCAGCTACAGAGACGTAAGGAGAGCTGCAGGGGAATAGAAACGTTGCTCTTCGGCCTACTCTCCCTTTCTTACTAACACACACACACACACACACGTGGCTAATATACACTCACACAAACTGACACAGTCACACTCAAACAGACACACACACACACACACACACTCCCCAGCCTCTCCCTCCAGAGATTTAACTGACGAGCCCCACAGCCAGAAATAAAAACACTCGATCTGGCAAACGGCAATGAGGAATGGGAGCAGGAAACTTGCCATAGCATCTGTGGGCTAAGCTAACCTCCACAACTCCACTCACAATAAACAAACCTCCCTCGGTGTAATGAAGAGGAAAGGTGACTCAACTCATTGTTTCACAGTTTTTCCTGACCATGTGACCTGTCCAGGAAAACTCTGGGCTGCAGTTATAGTCTATAAGTAGGAAAAACTCCTGGAATTATGCTTTCACTTATTTACATTTTAGTAGACGGTCCTATCCACAGCAACAATTAGGGTTAAGTGCCTTGCTCAAGAGTACATTGAAAGATTTTTCACCTAGTCACCTTTCAGTTACTGGTCCTGTGTTCTTAACCACTTGAAAATTCTAGATATGCCTGCACTTCAAGTCATAACAGACAGCCTTCAAAACGGCCTTCGTAGTCTGACTCTGTTTTGGCAGGATGAATGGGTTAGTTTTTCGCTTGCTCTCTCTCTCTGGGTGGAGGCCCTGAGGATTTGGCCCCACGGCCAAATGGCTAGTCAAAGTATAATGAGGATTTGTGGAGAGATGTGGGCTGCTGTTGTTCTGAACCCAATCCCAGCTGGGGACATCCCCATCTGTTCAACACAAGCTTCCAGCACACCCCCGTACTGTTACCTCAATGGACTCCTCCATAAGCTGCTCTAACTCTGTGTCAGTGACAGAAGGGCCGCCTCAAAATACAGTGAGCTCCAAAAGTATTGGGACAGCGAAACATTTTTGGTTGTTTTGGCTCTGCACTCTGCTACCCCCCGAAAACAATGCTAACATCCCATGTTCTTGTAATGGTGAGAGGTTATCATATCTTAATATTTGTACGTCTAACTTCTTCACAATTCATTCAGGATTTTCCGTAATCATGTTAGCATCCACATTAATGTAGAGAAACATATTCTATTCGTATTTACAATAAAACTGACTGCAATGACACAATATATTACAGTGCCTTGCGAAAGTATTTGGCCCCCTTGAACTTTGCGACCTTTTGCCACATTTCAGGCTTCAAACATAAAGATATAAAACTGTATTTTATTTGTGAAGAATCAACAACAAGTGGGACACAATCATGAAGTGGAACGACATTTATTGGATATTTCAAACTTTTTTAACAAATCAAAAACTGAAAAATTGGGCGTGCAAAATTATTCAGCCCCTTTACTTTCAGTGCAGCAAACTCTCTCCAGAAGTTCAGTGAGGATCTCTGAATGATCCAATGTTGACCTAAATGACTAATGATGATAAATACAATCCACCTGTGTGTAATCAAGTCTCCGTATAAATGCACCTGCACTGTGATAGTCTCAGAGGTCCGTTAAAAGCGCAGAGAGCATCATGAAGAACAAGGAACACACCAGGCAGGTCCGAGATACTGTTGTGAAGAAGTTTAAAGCCGGATTTGGATACAAAAAGATTTCCCAAGCTTTAAACATCCCAAGGAGCACTGTGCAAGCGATAATATTGAAATGGAAGAAGTATCAGACCACTGCAAATCTACCAAGACCTGGCCGTCCCTCTAAACGTTCAGCTCATAAAAGGAGAAGACTGATCAGAGATGCAGCCAAGAGGCCCATGATCACTCTGGATGAACTGCAGAGATCTACAGCTGAGGTGGGAGACTCTGTCCATAGGACAACAATCAGTCGTATATTGCACAAATCTGGCCTTTATGGAAGAGTGGCAAGAAGAAAGCCATTTCTTAAAGATATCCATGAAAAGTGTTGTTTAAAGTTTGCCACAAGCCACCTGGGAGATACACCAAACATGTGGAAGAAGGTGCTCTGGTCAGATGAAACCAAAATTGAACTTTTTGGCAACAATGCAAAGCGTTATGTTTGGCGTAAAAGCAACACAGCTCATCACCCTGAACACACCATCCCCACTGTCAAACATGGTGGTGGCGGCATCATGGTTTGGGCCTGCTTTTCTTCAGCAGGGACAGGGAAGATGGTTAAAATTGATGGGAAGATGGATGGAGCCAAATACAGGACCATTCTGGAAGAAAACCTGATGGAGTCTGCAAAAGACCTGAGACTGGGACGAAGATTTGTCTTCCAACAAGACAATGATCCAAAACATAAAGCAAAATCTACAATGGAATGGTTCAAAAATAAACATATCCAGGTGTTAGAATGGCCAAGTCAAAGTCCAGACCTGAATCCAATCGAGAATCTGTGGAAAGAACTGAAAACTGCTGTTCACAAATGCTCTCCATCCAACCTCACTGAGCTCGAGCTGTTTTGCAAGTAGGAATGGGAAAAAATTTCAGTCTCTCGATGTGCAAAACTGATAGAGACATACCCCAAGCGACTTACAGCTGTAATCGCAGCAAAAGGTGGCGCTACAAAGTATTAACTTAAGGGGGCTGAATAATTTTGCACGCCCAATTTTAGTTTTTGATTTGTTAAAAAAGTTTGAAATATCCAATAAATGTCGTTCCACTTCATGATTGTGTCCCACTTGTTGTTGATTCTTCACAAAAAAATACAGTTTTATATCTTTATGTTTGAAGCCTGAAATGTTGCAAAAGGTCGCAAAGTTCAAGGGGGGCGAATACTTTCGCAAGGCACTGTACTGGCCTGTCTCCTGGTAGCGCCTCCATGCTCTGGACACTATGCTGACAGACACAGCAATCCTTCTTGCCACAGCTCGCATTGATGTGCCATCCTGGATGAGCTGCACTACCTGAGCCACTTGTGTGGGTTGTAGACTCAGTCTCATGCTACCACTAGAGTGAAAGCACCGCCAGCATCAGCCAGGAAGCATAGGAACTGAGAAGTGGTCTGTGGTCACCCCCTGCAGAACTACTCCTTTATTGGGGGTGTCTTGCTAATTGCCTACAATTTCCACATGTTGTCTATTCCATTTGCACAACAGCATGTGAAATTTATTGTCAATCAGTGTTGCTTCCTAAGTGGACAGTTTGATTTCACAGAAGTGTGATTGACTTAGAGTTACATTGTGTTGTTTAAGTGTTCCCATTATTTTTTTTGAGAAGTGTATATATATATAAATAAAGGGGCCCCACCTGTTGTTCTTGTCCACAGTGATGCGGTCTCCTCCAGGGATAAGCTCCTTAACTTCCGTCAGACCATAGTACTCTCTGGTGATCTGGGATGGACACAGTGAGTGGTTAGATATCATTCAGTCAGGCAACTAAATATCATCCATTTCTACTGCAGAATCTGATTTGGCATCTGAATGTTGTGAAGATCTTTCTGTACAGTCATCTTTTAAATGGGTCATGACGTAGTGTTTCAGGAGGGAGTGGGTTTATGTTTTGTTTGGGGTTCAGACATCTCCAAGAGTTGGCACAATTCACAACAGGGGGGGCCCTGTGAGGACTTACAGCAAAGTTTAGACAAAATGTCTCCTCAACATCATCTTCCTCATGGTCCAGGAGCTGTTGTAAACTCCTAGAGAGAGAAAGAGAGACGTATTCACTAACACATGATCGTAGAGAATGTAAGTTCTGTCTCACTATGGTGGAAAAACAAAGAGACAAGGGCTAGCAAGAGAGAGGGGAAACGCAAGACAGAGAAATAGAAGACCAATGTCATCCTCATCAAAATTCCTCCCACATAGCTGCGTCTTGAGGTAAAGACTCAGCCAGCACACTTTTCATCACTGACACGGACAGCATCCCTCCCTGGAAGCCTCAGCCATCGCTAAAGACTTTCTCCCTAACCTAGCTGGGGATAACACACTCTCCATTTTAAGGCCTCTGCCCTCAGTAGCATTTAGTGACATCGCTAACGTCACATTTTATCGCTTACCCTGGTGGCCAGCTGTGTTCTGTCCCCAAAGCACCTGGATTATCTAGGATAGAACAGAAGAGGGAACAACAAGGCTTCCTGTAGCGCTAGCCTGTTTGAGCGCTAACGCTAGCGGCTAATAATAGGCAGTAATGGAGAATGTCGGCTATGCTAATTCTTACAGCTAATAGATAGTGATTGAGAATGGGGGCTACGCTAATGCTAGTAGCCATTAATAGACACTGATGAAGAATATGGGCTATGCTATGCTAACGCTAGGAGCTAATAATAGACAGTGATGGAGAATGGGGGCTACGCTATGTTAATGCTGGGAGACAATAACAGACCGTGAGTGATGGAGAGTGTGGGAAGAGGACTACGCTAAGCTATGCTTGCTAGGGAGAAGCTAGCCAACCCTAACACAACACAGGAAGTATGCATGGAGTAACAGAGCCAGGGATAGGGTGCCAAGGGGAAAAGAAACTCCTCGTTCTCTCCAGACCCAAAGGGCAGCCAAGTGGGATGTCTCACATTCTGTTGAAGTTGGAGGGAGGATGGGAGTATGCTGCCTTGCTTTGTATGGGCTGTGTATTGGAGTGGTGTTCTTACGGGTTGTAGAGTTGAGTTTTTCTGCACAAAGTACTCTGAACTACAGTAGTCTGTGAAGTAGGTACAGTTGAAGTCGGAAGTTTACATACACCTTAGCCAAATACATTTAAACTTAGTTTTTCACAATTCCTGACATTTAAGCCTAGTACAAATTCAGTCTTAGGTCAGTTAGGATCACCACTTTATTTTAAGAATGTGAAATGTCAGAACAATAGTAGAGAGAATGATTTACTTCAGCTTGTATTTCTTTCATCACATTCCCAGTGTGTCAGAAGTTTTCATACACTCAATTAGCATTTGGTAGCATTGCCTTTAAATTGTTTAACTTGGGTCAAACATTTTGGGTAGCCTTCCACAAGCCTCCCACATTAACTTGGGTGAATTTTGGCACATTCCTCCTGACAGAGCTGGTGTAACCGAGTCAGGTTTGTAGGCCTCCTTGCTCGCACAAGCTTTTTCAGTTCTGCCCACAAATGTTCTATAGGATTGAGGTCAGGGCTTTGTGATGGCCACTCCAATACCTTGACTTTGTTGTCCTTAAGCCATTTTGCCACAACTTTGGAATTATGCTTGGGGTCATTGTCCATTTGGAAGACCCATTTGCGACCAAGCTTTAACTTCCTGACTGATGTCTTGAGATGTTGCTTCAATATATCCACATCATTTTCCTGCCTCATGATGCCATCTATTTTGTGAAGTGCACCAGTCCCTCCTGCAGCAAAGCACCCCCACAACATGATGCTGCCACCCCCATGCTTCAAGGTTGGGATGGTGTTCTTCAGCTTGCAATCCTCCCCCCTTTTCCTCCAAACATAACGATGGTCATTATGGCCAAACAGTTATATTTTTGATTCATCAGACCAGAGGACAAAAAAAAAGTACGATCTTTGTCCTCATGTGCAGTTGCAAACCGTAGTCTGTCTTTTTATGGCGGTTTTGGAGCAGTCTTGGCTTTTGATTTTCCCATGATATCAAGCAAAGAGGCACTGAGTTTTAAAGTAGGCCTTGAAATACATCCACAGATACACCTCCAATTGACTCAAATGATGTCAATTAGCCAATTAGAAGCTTCTAAAGCCATGACATAATTTTCTGGAATTTTCCAAGCTGTTTAAAGGCACAGTCAACTTAGTGTATTTAAACTTCTGACCCACTGGAATTATGATACAGTGAATTGTAAGTGAAATAATCTGTCTGTAAACAATTGTTGGAAAAATTTACTTGTGTCATGCACAAAGTAGCTGTCCTAACTGACTTGCCAAAACAATAGTCTGTTAACAAGAAATATGTGGAGTTGTTGAAAAACAAGTTTTAATGACTCCAACCTAAGTGTATGTAAACATCCGACTTCAACTGTATTTGATATCCAGTTATCTTTGGGCTCCGGAGTGGTGCAGCGGTCTAAGGCGCTGCATCTCAGTGCTAGAGGCGTCAATACAAACACCCTGTTTCGAATCCAGGCTGTATCACAACCAGCCGTGATTGGGAGTCCCATAGGGCGGTGCACAATTGGCCCGGGTTTGGCCGGGGTAGACCGTCATTGTAAATAAGAATTTGTTCTTAACCGACTTGCCTAGTTAAATACATTTAAAAATATCTTATTTCAACTCAGAGTACTAGGAGTACACAGAAATGCTAGAGTAAAGAAACACCCCAAATGACTAACCAACTGTCATTCATTTCTCTTCCTTCTTCATTTCTTCACCACCACTTAGTTCAAAACCCACAGCTGTGTCGACTCTCTACTGCCTCGGTCTTAAGTGTACCCAAAAGTCAAGCCAAGAAAGCAACACAACCCATGACAAAACAACAAGACACTATTCATCGTCTGGGTTGTTTTGTGGCCCAACACTCCCGAGGGAGCCAACTCCTTAAAGAAAGCTGTCTTTTACTGTGACACGCTCAAGGGCCGATGCACTGCCCTAATTGTAGCCCTCGGACTGGTAATCTAAGGATAAAAAGCTTCAGCACCAAAGTCCGGGCCATCTGCAGACAATTAGACCCTAGGCCAACCGCTGGGTTATGTACAGTAAGTACAGTGCCTTCAGAAAGTATTCACACCCATAGACTCTTTCCACATTTTTTTGTGTTACAGCCTGAATATAAATTTGATTATAATTGAGATTTTGTGTCACTGCCTATACACAATAACGCCAAAGTGGATTTAAATTTTTTTTTACAAATTAATAAAAAATTAAAAGCTGAAATATCTTGAGTCAACAAGTATCCAACCCATTTGTTATGGCAAGCCTAAATGTGCTTGACAAGTCACATAATAAGTTGCATGGACTCGTGTCCATGCAACTTATTATTATTGCACAGTGTTTAATGTGATCTTTGAATGACTAGCTCATCTCTGTACCCCACACATACAAACAATTGTAAGGTTGCTCAGTCAAGCAGTGAATTTCAAACACAGATTCAACCACAAACACCAGAGGTTTTCCAGATTGAAAAAAGAAAAAGATGTTTGAGCATGGTGAAGTTATTAATTGCACTTTGGATGGTGTATTAATACACCCATTCACAACAAAAATACAGGCGTTCTTCCTAACTCAGTTGCAGGAGAGGAAAGAAACGGCACAGGGATTTCACCATGAGGCTAATGGTGACTAAAAGAGTTACAGAGTTTAATGGCTGTGATAATTTTCTCCTGGGGATGGATCAACCACATTGTAGTTATTCCACAATACTAACCTAAATGACAGAGTGAAAAGGAATCCAGGGCAGAAAACATGCATCCTGTTTGTAAAAAGGCACTAAAGTAATACTGCAAAAAATGTGGCAAAGAAATTAACCTTATGTCTTGTATACAAAGTGCTATGTTTGTGGCAAATCTAACACAACACATCACTGAGTACCACATTTTTAAGCATGGTGGTGGCTGCACCATGTTATGGGTATGCTTGTTATCTGCAAGGACTAGAGAGTTTAGGATAAAAAGAAACGGAATAAAGCTAAGCACAGGAAAAATCCTAGAGGAAAACCTGATTCAGTCTGCTTTCCAACAGACACTGGGAGACTAATTCACCTTTCAGCAGGACAATAACCTAAAACACAAGACCAAATATACACTAGAGTTGCTTACCAAGATGATATTGAATGTTCCTGAGTGGCCTAGTCACAGTTTTTACTCATAAATCGGTTTGAAAGTCTATGCCAAGACTTGAAAATGGCTGTCTAGCGATGATCAACAACCAACTTGACAGAGCTTGAATTTTTTAAAGAATAATGTGCAAATATTGTGCAATCCATGTGTGCAAAGCTCTTAGACTTACCCAGAAAGACTCACAGCTGTACATCGCTGACACAGCGATTACAGCAGAGACAAACAATCTCCTCCTGGATCGAGAACCCTGCTGCCTAAATTTGTTTTGTGCATTTGGAAAGAAACAGTGTGCACTGCCAGTAATACCATATACCCTAGTATGGTACAGGAACGCTATGAAGATCTGGATGCTGCCCAACCCTAAGCCCAACACTCAATTATTGCCTTCTGAAGAGATGTTGAGTTCACACAACGTGTTCAAATAAGGAGGGAAGGGGGAATTAAAAAAATAAACCCAGAATGAAATCTCTCCGTACCCAAGACGAAAATACATTTATACAAACAGCATGGACAATCAATATACCTAATGGCAGTAGAAAGATTGTGTTCAACACTAAGTCTTTTTTAATGAATGAAGAACACTCACTTTCCATGTAGAACTTTTAACAAGATGTGGCTAGGGGGAGTTAGCATGCAAGTCCATCCCAGCCTAGAGGCCTCGTGGCTGGGCTATGAATTCACATTACCTGCCCTCTGTGGGCGACAGCTCCTTGAGGTCCTCCAGAGTGGGTGCTACGCCCAGTAGCTTCTTGTAAAGGACCAGGGGGAAGTGGAGATCCACCACGGTGCTGTTATAGATGGCCAGCCCACAAATGATCCCTATCAGATTGAACCAGTTGTACTCCACAAAACACTGGGCAGAAACAGAGAGAGACGACACAACAAGGAAGTTAAGTAGAGAGGCAATGCTTTGTTGGGTGCATAGCAATAGTCTTAAAAGGCGTCCTCTTCTTGTTGCTCGTTCCTCACTGATCAGAAAATACAGGAGGTGGAAGAAACAAGAGAAGCCTACTGAAATGGTTCATCAGTATTAAGAGAGTAAAAAACAAAAGGACTTGAAACTATTGAGATGTACATCTTGTTTTTGATGGAAATGTAGGCTGGCATACCACCAAAGGTCTGTTTTTAAATCCAAACCAAGATTTAATTTGTTTTTATTCAACCACTTCATTCAATAATGTTCACCAACTGGGAAATGTATTACTGGGCTACTCAGAATTGTTGTTGATTCATTACGCATGTGTTTCTGATTAAAACTACAAGTTACATATGAATAATTACCTATTATGCCTTCCTAACAAAATCTTGTTGATGAACCCTACAAACCTATTCTGAGGCCATTCAGCTTCATTTTGTTGTTATAGACCTGTTTGAGTTCCTCCTTCAAATCACTACTGTCAATTGCGAGTGTCAAAGGGTTTTGACATTCATTAATATTCCCACGACCCAGGGTGCTATTTTGTATACGTGAGTGAACGTTCCCGATGTCGCTTTGCTTCGCATGGGTGTCCCTTTTCCTGGAAAAACGCTGACCTACGCCAACTCACTCCGATAGGACGGCTCTCATTACATAAGCGGTTCATATTTCAATACAATAATTATTTCTACCCTCAACAAACCACAACAAATATGACCTTTCTGGCCTAGTGGCATGTCCCTTCACACAATAGAATGTATCCAACTTACAGCACAATGGCCAGGCCACACAGCCAAGCCTGGGTCGGGGGGTTAACAAAGGTCATTGAAATACAGACAAAAGACCTTACGAGACACCGGTAAACACTCAGGTAACCAAGACCAACCGTGTCTATTCAGAGCATTTGGAAATATTTTGAAACGTTGTTTGTGACCTTGTTTGGCTTTGAAAATGCATAATGTTGTTTAGATTTAGAAGATAATAAAATTGACCCTTCTGACATGTTGAGGCGGTTGGCTGGCTTCCAGAACATGAGTAGAAGAGATTTGACAACTAATATGACCTTGGTGTTGCTTCATACAATAGATAGGGTCTGTGTCCCAAATGGCATAGAGCACTATATAGGGAATAGTGGGCCAATTAGGATGCATGTCAGACAGACTAACATTGGTTTTCTACAAAGAGCCAATTCTATGATGTCACAGTACCCCATTAACGGTTAGAGATTGTCATTACTGTAAGAGAATGTGTTCTTACCTGGAGACATAAAAAAACAGTTATTCAATAGACTACTACACTGTTCGCTTGCAACACTTCCCTTTTTTATTTTGTTCCTCTAGCAACCGTTGCCAAGGTCAGTGAAGGCATTTAATACACTTCTCTTGAATCATGTACTATACTCCAATGCACTTGCAAGAAATATTTAATACTACGTCCCTTTTCGAGTACAGTGTTTTATTTATTTAGCATTTTATTTTTTTACACAGAATTATGAGTAACATCAGCACTATATTTAAGCAATAAGGCACCTCGGCGGGTTGTGGTATATGGCCAATATACCACGGCTAAGGGCTGTTCTTATGCACAACGCAACGCGGAGGTGCCTTATTGCTATTATAAACTGGTTACTAATGTAATTAGAACAGTAAAAATACATGTTCGGTCATACCCGTGGTATACGGTCTGATATATCACGGCTGTCAGCCAATCAGCATTCAGGGCTCGAACCACCCAGTTTATAATTACAGTTAGATATGTTCAGTTATCAACATTTGTTAGTGTTACAGTGTTGTGCAGTGTGAGTGGTTCACGGTTTTATTATATCATGTTATGAATGCCATCAGCCCTATATGTACAGTAAGATCGTGGTTAGTTGTACAGTGTTGTGAAGTAGAAGCGGTCACACAGGAGGTTGGTGGCACCTTAATTGGGGAGGACGGGCTCGTGGTAATGGCTGGTGAGGAATAGGTGGAATGGTATGAACTACATTAAACACATGGTTTCCTTGTGTTTGATGCGATTCCATTTGCTCTGTTCCAGCCATTATTATGAGCCTTCCCTCAGCAGCCTCCACTGAGTGGTACATGACTCACTTTATCAGAGAACCAGAGCAGGTTGGACTGGGTGTACTGGGTGAACATGCCGTACACAGGGTCCATCAGCTCCTTCAACAGCAGTAGGAAGAACTCCTTGGTTACCCCCCCTGCATCCACCGCCTCCTCCCCATCAAAGATCACCTAGAGGGGGAGAGAGGGCCTTAGTTCCTGTAATTAAAGTGGCACTAACTGAGCCCAAATACTCTGTCAATCACTTTCTCATCTTCAAGTGATATGGCCTTAGTTCCTGTAATTCAAGTGGCACTAACAACAGTGTGCAGCCGTTGACAAACAATTGATGATTAGTGGTGTTATCTTATTTCTCTTTGATTACAAAGATCTCTCCTAAAAAAAATCTTTCCATGTCTATTTACGACACACTACATGACCTTTGTGACCCTGAGAGGTGCTGAACTCAGACCTTGAGGGGCTTCTTGAGGTCGACGTCAGAGTAGATGGTGAGCTCTCTCAGCGCGTCGCTCACTAAGTGGTCCCTGCGTACGTGGAGCACCAGGAAGGGGTTCCGCGCCAGGAGGGGTTCCAGCGTCAGCAGCATGAAAACGTTATGCATGTTGGCCCCGCTCACCGCCATCTTGGAAAAGGTCACAGACAGGGGAAATAATATGTGTAGGAGAGATGGAAATTATTATTATTATTTTTTTTTTTTACATCAAGTGTTTAAAAAAAGACCATTGCAATTAAATGGTCTCCAAGGGACATGATTCATTCTTACATTGTCTATAAAAACAAGTTATTTTATCACGGCAAATGTCAACATAAATCAGTTTCAAACTTTGAGTTAACAGTGGGAAACTTTTATATAACGGTCCCGTGTGGCTCAGTTGGTAGAGCATGGCACTTGCAATGCCAGGGTTGTGGGTTCGATTCCCACAAGGGACTATTACTAATGAAAACGTATGCACTCACTACTATAAGTCGCTCTGTGCCAGAGCATCTGTAAAAATGTACATGTATATTTTCCCATCCTGGCTGTTACCTGCATCTGTAGCTCAGCGTCAGTTTGCAGCATGGTGGTCTTGGCTTGGGCGTTCAGTATGAACGGGTAGGCACATAAAGTCACTGAGCTCTGAATGGATGAAAAGAGAAACGTTATCGTTTGAAGAGCATATAGATAACGTGGCATTTACACTCATTTGATTAGAAAACAGCCTGTATACCTGTACTGCTGGTGTTCTCATTTTCTGAAAAACAAAATTATAATCATCAACTCAGTTTTGTCCAAATTACCCATGAAAACTATATTGTAGAGGATCATAACAGTGTATTCAGATTGACAGCTGGTGGCAGGGGCATAGCTGTCTAGCTATACCAGTTTACTGAGACATTGGCCAGAGCTACAAGGCACAAAGGTGAAAATATGAGGGTGGGGACAACAAAGTCTCTGTGCTCTTCCTAGAAAGGGCCTACACAGTTCGACAGATTCTACTATGCAGGGAGAAAGAGGGAGGGAAGAGGGGTAGGGGCTAGGGGGCTCGTCTGTGAGAGTAGCATCCCATTGGATTAGGATGAGAATTAGATAATTGGACACACACACACATTAAATTCCACAGGACGACATCGTCACAAGAGAGAGAGACGTAGAGATCTCCATTACTCACAATCTCTGCTTTACTAAGAAACCACTTGAGGTAGTCTTCCTGGATGTCTACCAGGGTGGTGATGTCAGGGATATAGAAGCGGTTGTACTCCACATGCCCGGCCTTCAGGTTAACCTGGACACACACAGCAGCACAACAGCCCTGCTCAGAACACACACACTCATCATTATGACTGTTTACCTTTCTTTTATACCAGGAAGTCTCTTGAGGTTTGATACATTTATATATAAAAGGATATCATGCATACTTGATATTTTCCCACAATTCTGTAAACTTATTTTTTGCATTACCGACATTCTTTAAAAAAAGGACAACTCATGTGTTCCTAACCTAAGGCTCCTATTCGCACAGTAGACCTGTTTAAGGCCGGGAATCATAACACCTCTTGAAGTTTCTCCACAAGCTTTAGTATAAAACTAACTTGTGAAGTATCTAGAGAAACTTTTATGTAAAGAATGAGCTAATGAAGTTTCCCCATGAGCATTAGCAGGAAACGTTACCTTATGAAGTTTCTCTAGAAGCTTTAGCGTGGCACTGGTGTAGTTTTCTAGGAAGACAGGGACGAGCAGGGCCTTTCCTCCAGTTAACAAGAACACCACGATGCTCTTATACATGTCCACCAGCCTGGAGAACACACCGCCATCCACCAGGCACCACCAGTTATCTGCGGGGATCCAGAATATAACACACCACCAGTTATCTGCGGGGATCCCGAATATAACACACCACCAATTATCTGCGGGGATCCCGAATATAACACACCACCAATTATCTACGGGGATCCAGAATATAACACACCGCCAGTTATCTACGGGGATCCCGAATATAACAAACCACCAGTTATCTACGGGGATCCAGAATATAACACAGGGAACCTGCAGTGACACTGCATATTTAAAAGTATGACAGAAGTGCCATGTGATGCACTGTACACATGAAGTGAATACCATTATGACAGTTGTATAACTGCCATTTTCCTGGGACTGACTGTGCAGTATGGAGAAAGAGTATTTGTGGTAGACTGAGGTGTACAGGGTATACAGTATCAAACACTGTTCAGCACATTTGTGTGCATGAGGGTATTTGTCTGTGCGCCGGTGAGCCTGCATGCTTCGTAAACAAGAAGCGTGGACTAACAGTGAAATGCTTACTTACAGCCCTTCCCAACAACGCAGAGAGAAAAATAAAATAACAAAGTAATAGAAAGATAACCCCAGGAGTAAATATACAATGAGTAACGATAACTTGGCTATAAACACAGGGTACCAGTACCGAGTCGATGTGCAGGGATACAGGGTAATTGAGGTAGATATGTACATATACAGTGGAAGTCGGAAGTTTACATACACCTTAGCCAAATACATTTAAACTCAGTTTCACAATTCCTGACATTTAATCCTAGTAAAAATTCCCCGTCTTAGGTCAGTTAGGATCACCACTTTATTTTAAGAATGTGAAATGTCAGAATAACAGTAGAGAGAATGATTTACTACAGCTTTTATTTCTTTCATCACATTCCCAGTGGGTCAGAAGTTTACATACACTCAATTAGCATTTGGTAGCATTGCCTTTAAATTGTTTAACTTGGGTTAAATAAGTTGAGTGAATAAGTTGAGTGAATTTTGGCCCATTCCTCCTGGCAGAACTGGTGTAACTAAGTCAGGATTGTAGGCCTCCTTGATCGCACATGCTTCTTCAGTTCTGCCCACAAAGTTTCTATAGACTTTGTTGTCCTTAAGCCATTTTGCCAAAACTTTGGAAGTATGCTTGGGGTCATTGTCCATTTGGAAGACCCATTTGCGACCAAGCTTTAACTTCCCGACTGATGTCTTGAGATGTTGCTTCAAAATATCCACAACATTTTCCTTCCTTCCTCTTCATAATGCCATCTATTTTGTGAAGTGCACCAGTCCCTCCTGCAGCAAAGCACCCCCACAACATGATGCTGCCACCCCCGTGCTTCACGATTGGAATGGTGTTCTTCGGCTTGCAAGCCTCCCCATTTTTCCTCCAAACATAACAATGGTTATTATGGCCAAACAGAGGACATTTCTCCAAAAAGTACGATCTTTGTCCCCATGTGCAGTTGCAAACCATTTGTATGGAGGTTTTGAAGCAGTGGCTTCTTCCTTGCTGAGTGGCCTTTTAGGTTATGTCGATATAGGATTCATTTTACTGTGGATATATACTTTTGTACCCGTTTCCTCCAGCATCTTCACAAGATCCTTTGCTGTTGTTCTGGGATTGATTTGCACTTTTCACACCAAAGTGCGTTCATCTCTAGGAGACAGAACGCGTCTCCTTCCTGAGCGGTATGACGGCTGCGTGGTCCCATGGTGTTTATACTTGCATTCAATTGTTTGTACAGATGAACGTGGTAACTTCAGGCGTTTGGAAATTGCTCCCAAGGATGAACCAGACTTGTGGAAGTCTACAATTTTGTCTTGGCTGATTTCTTTTGATTCTCCCATGATGTCAAGCAAAGAGGCACTGAGTGTGAAGGTAGGCCTTGAAATACATCCACAGGTACACCACCAATTTACTCAAATGTTGTCAATTAGCCTATCAGAAGCTTTTAAAGCCATGACATAATTTTCTGGAATTTTCCAAGCTGTTTAAATGCACAGTCAACTTAATGTAAACTTCTGACCTACTGGAATTGTGATTCAGTGAATTATAAGTGAAATAATCTGTCTGTAAACAATTGTTGGAAAAATGACTTGTGTCATGCACAAAGTAGATGTCCTAATCAACTTGCCAAATCTATAGTTTGTTAACAAGACATTTGTGGAGTGGTTGAAAAACTAGTTTTAATAATGACTCCAACCTAAGTGTATGTAAACTTCTGACTTCAACTGTAGGTAGGGATAAAGTGACTAGGCCACAGGATAGATAAACAGCAAGAGCAGCATGTGTGATGAGTCAAGAGTTTGTGCAAAGGAGGGTCAATGCAGATAGTCCAGGTAGCTATTGATTACTATTTAACAGTCTTATGGCTTGGGGATTAGAAGCAGTTCAGGTTCCTGTTGTTTCCAGACTTGGTGCATTGGTACCGCTTGCTGTGCGATAGCAGAGAGAACATGCTATGACTTGGGTGGCTGGAGTCTTTAATAATTTTTAGGGCCTTCCTCTGACACCGCCTGGTATAGAGGTCCTGGATGGCAGGGAGCTCGGCCCCAGTGATGTACAGGGCCATACGCACTACCCTCTGTAGCGCCTTGAGGCTAGATGCCAAGCAGTTGCCATAAGCAAGTGGTGATGCAGCCAGTCAAGATGCTCTCAATGGTGCAGCTCTAAAAACTTTAAGAATCTAAGGGCCCATGCCAAATCTTTTCAGCCTCCTGAGGGGGAAGAGGTGTTGTCGTGCCCCGCCACGACTGTGTTGGTTTGTGTGGACCATGATAGATCCTTAGTGATGTAGACACACAGGAACTTGAAGCTCTCGACCTGGTGCACCACAGCCCCGTCAATGTGTGTGTGCGTGCGCACGTATGGGTGTCTGTGTGCATGCAATGTACATAGTACATTAACATGTGATTGTGCATGTGTGTGTGCTTGAAATGCAACTATGTTGTACATAGTACATTAACATGTGATTGTGCATGTGTGTGTGCTTGAAATGCAACTATGTTGCCCCCCTACCAAGCACTTTGCTGGGGTTGGCATCCAGGCGGAGTATGGCCATGGCTAGGGGGATGGTGAGGGTGATGTAGTTCTTGGAGTCGTGCAGGGCGGGACACTCCGACAGGATCAGGTAGATCCTCATGGCCTCAACGTCAGGGGGAGAGCAGGGCAGCTGGGGGATCAGCAGGCTCTCAAAACTCTTAGTGGCCTGGCAGGACAGAGACACATGGATGGAGGGAGAGAGAGATGGATACATCACTTTAAAATCATCCATCAAAATATCACCTAACAGCTGTCCGTACAACCGGTTCACTGTACATCACAATGCTTGTTATTTTCATTTGCTAATGCAGATGTAACTAAATGAGTATATTACGATATGAGTTAAGTAGAGTACCTGAAGTTTTATAAATTTAAACTGTGACTGACCGATGGTGAAGAATTGAGATACTTCATATTGACTAAGAAATGTATTTTCAACATTGCAATACTGTACCAAAATGATACAATATATCTATTTTTTTTTATGTCGGAACAAGGATAGCTTTTTACAAAATCTAAAGGATTAGCTGGACTCGGCAAAGGGACAAAAACATCACAGGAAAATGTTTTGGGAGAGGCCTCCTGTGGTTGGCTGGTTGCTAATGCTGCCTGATCTTTATAGAACACAATAAATCAAGTTAGATTGAGAAGCCCCAAAATCCCTAACATATTATTAGTGGGCTAGCTAGCTCTGAACTGCATGACCTCAGTCCAGTAGGCATTCTGCGTGAAACCATCAAAACCCAGCAGAGTATGTGCTGATCTTACTGAGATGATGCGTAAAGTGTGCTGTACCATTTCAGAAGTCAACGGGGGACATAGTTCATATGTGGCATGGGAATTCAATGCTGTGGCCTATGATACTCTCCAGCCATCAAAACAAAGCGTAGGGGGGCGGTGTACCCTGAACACCCCTATTTTACTCTACTACATAGCTCAGTCCAAAGTGCTGCTGGCTAGGTCTAACAGACGCCGTACACTCCTAGAAAAAAAAGATGCCATCTAGAACCTTAAAGGATTCTTTGGCTGTCCCCATAGGAGAACCCTTTTTGGTTCCTGGTATAACCCTTTTGAGTTCCATGTAGAACCCTTTTCACAGATGAATGAATCTACATGGAACCAAAAAGGGTTCTCCTATGGGACAGCTGAAAAACCCTTTTGAAGCTTGTGCTTCTAGTTCCGACCGTGCAGTAATATCTAACAAGTAATCTAACAATTTCACAACAACTACCTTGTACACACAAGTGTAAAGGAATGAATAAGAATATGTAGATACAAATATATGGATGAGTAATGGCCGAACGGCATAGACAAGATGCAGTAGATGGTATAGAGTACAGTATATACATATGAGATGAGTAATGTAGGGTATGTAAATATTATATAAAGTGCCATTGTTTAAAGTGACACGTTTATTGCATTCAATTTTTAATTATTAAAGTGGCTAGAGATCTGAGTCAGTATGTTGACAGACAGACAAGGCTTTGTGTCCTTGGACTAAAATATTGCATTTGAGTCAAAACATAAACCATGACTCTGTATGATAGGGTTGCCATGACAATGACCCTGTAAAGGGGATTTGTAAATGCCATTATTTCGCTCAGTTCAAATCTACCGGCCTCAGCCATAACACGTTTATGAGTAGATGGATAGAACCAAGTAGCTAGATAGTCAAAACCTGGGGTACATCTCAATGAAATCTAGAATATTTAATGGTGAAACAGCCACGTCCGTTTGCTATATTACAAGTTACTGCAAACAACAGTTTTTTCCCATCAGACATCACTGCACGCGCAATAGAAGAGCACATGTACTTCTTTTTTTCTCATGCAGCGCGACGCTCCTCACGGTGGTGGGGTGGCCAGTGGCGCTGCTTCCCCCTACTGCAGATTCCATCTTTAAAGCTGCAATATGTCACTTTTTGGGCGACCCAACCAAATGTACATATAAATGTGAGTTATTGATCTGTCATTGTAAGCAAGTTAAGAAGCGGTAGATCTATGTGTACCAATATTTGTGGTTATGGAAAATATATTTCACAGCGGTTTAGATGGAACAATGATTACCTACACTATACTTGCTTGTTGTGTCACGTAAACTAAAATCATGCAAACTATTTGAATTTTACAAACCAGGAAATGGCTGAGCGATTTCTACATAGTGTACCTTTAGTGCCTAAAGTGTTTTCTCCTCATCTTCTTTCTTTCACCTGCTCCTATGTGAAAGAACCAAAGACCTGAAACCCAGTGGTCATCATTCATATTGCTTTTCACTGTGTTTTCATATCAGTACAGATGATGGAAGGAGGCCACTTTAACTATGCATACCCTGGTTTTTGAGCATAGGGAGGGTCCCGCTTTCAGGTATTGGGATAAGACATGGTACACAAGAGTCGTTACCTGCTCCAATAGTCTGGCGAAGGGCGGTTTACTGAGTGTCTCAAACAGCAGGCGGACTGAGTTGAGATCGATGCCAGGGACTTTAGGGTTGGTCTTAAAATGGCTGTCATCACTGGGGGAACAAACAAAGAACAAAATAGCCTTTAAGACCAATCCCCCCAAAAAATTACCAAACAGAGAAACCCATGATAAACTACCCAGACTTTTCATCACTTTTAACTGTGGCGCTTAAAAGGGAAGTTCCGCTCAAAATACAAGAACATCCCTTTAAAAACACATCAGCAGAGATATAAATAAACGGATGGACTAAATCCAGGAATTTGTGTAGAACCATTGATGAATAGAACACACAACACGTTCCTCTGGGTTAGATAGAGTCTCTAGCTTCTGGGCACGTGGCAGTTGTGTGAGCTCACTGCAGGGTATAGAGCTCGAAGACCTAAACAAAAACACACACACACACACACACAGACCTAGGGATGAACAGGGACCATATATTAAGTCTAGTCAGAGCCTCCATGTATTTAAGCCCATTCCAAACCACATTCACTGCTTTATCTTGTGAACTCTGCCAGGGGTGTTGTGTGTGAGAGAGAGAGAGAAACACCACAAAGCCCAGAAAACTCAAAGGCATGAAGGACAGCGACTATTTACAGACAACCTCCAGATATTGATAAAAAATAATAATAATTCAGCCATAATAAACCAGATTTGGCTTTGTGTGACTGTTTGGTAAACAGAGACTCCGACCGGAACGATAAGCACTAACAAGTAGAGAGGCGTTATGCTAGCTAGGGAACAGTGCTTCTGTACCCACCGGAATCAGGCAGCTTTGTGGCATGCCGTGTGTGTGTGTGTTTCATACTCTAAGGGTCCAAATTGAGACAATTCGTTTTAGGAACACCGTGCAGACGTTCTTGGGCGGCCCACATGATGCCATCACAAATGAGTGACCTCTACAAACAATAACAGATGTGCGATTGGGAACATAACATACTACCAGCAACACATTGTCAGTTTCTCTCCCTCTCGGTTGAGCTAATGGCTTAACCTGCCAGTGTTTTATATAACTGTTAAATCCAGTAGATTTTTAGGACAGGCTGCTTTAGCAGAGAGAGCAGGACATACAGTAAGGTGCTTATTGGTCTTCTCTAGTCTAGAGGACACCATTACGCTGATGGGCTCGGAACTAGGGTCGTTCCCATGAAGTGATAGGCATCTGGCAGAGAATCAGCACAAAATGGCCACCCCTCCCTCATACACGCCATCTGCACTTTATCTCCGCACGGATCTCTAATGGAATCTCTGTGTGTCTGTACAGTGTGTCTAGATAGGAGTATTTCCCTGGAGTCTCTTCCCCTAAGGTCAGCAGTTCTGAATTGTAGGCACATGATGGGAATGAGTGTTGGTCGGACAAGGACATTAAGGACATGATTTTGTCCTCTGTGAACGCTCTGCCTTTTCCCACAAGACATAAGAGAGAGACACCGGGTGTGACTCAATATTCATGGCTTCCTTTCGTGGTCTCCTTCCAAACAGGTGAAAGAACAGGATAGGCTGTCGATCAATGCTCACCTCTCATCCAGGAAGCTGGCGTTCCAACAGGCGGTTGAAGACAGCAGGAGAATGACGTCACTAAAAGCAGAGGGAGACCAAGACATAAATGCAGGAAATGATATCAATCAATTGAAACAAGATCAAACAGATACCAGTCTTCAAAGTGGTATAGAGCTTCCAGCTGCTGAAGCCAAAAAGGGTCACCACAGGATCATCGTCCTGCTAAAAGAAATGTCATTCTCCGCATAGGAAACGATAAACAATTGTTCACAAAAAAATATTTTCAAGACAAATCGAATCCACAAATAACTCATATCACTGACTTACTTGGTGATAGTGGAATCTGTGTTGTCTAGGAGTTTCATCCTCCACGTATTCAAACTGGCATCATTAATCAAAGAGATGCTTCTACTGATGTTAGTGACGCGGAAGTCTTCAGGAGGGGTGGAACTCTGTAGAGGAGAGAAGGGGGTCAGGGGGAGTCAAGGTAACGTAGCACATCAGCTAGTCCCCGACTACATTTAGCAACGATATTCTCGATAGCGCTTCCACTGTAGACATTACAAGGCTATCCAGAGACGTGTGTTTTGGGTTCATTCCCTTTCCCACTTGCAGATAAAATAAATACTTTGAGAGGTCCAAGTACATTGTAGAGAGAGTATCTATCTGTGTGTTGGTGTTATCAAGTCACATTCCTGGCAATCAACAGGAGGATATCCGTTGTAGACAGATGTAGGCTACTTGGGGTGCATCACAGTAATATCTCATTCACTACTTCCCACAAATCTAAAAGCACTGGATTGGTGGAGGCATCGGCTAGAGGGAGTTTTCACCATATTTATTACACCAGTCTTTTCTTTTGAACCAGTGAAGGGAAGTGAACAGGTGCACATTCTGGGAGGTAGGACAAATAATTGGGACATAGCCTTGGTCTTAAATCTCTCTGTCCAGAGCAGAGACCATCCAGACATTCTAGCTGGTCAATAACTGGAGCAACAGCTCCACTTAGTGGCAGAAAACTAGAACTGGCTCACAAAACACATCAGCATCCTTCCTCACTACTAGGTCTATAGCAGAGCTCTCTAACCATGTTCCTGAAGAGCTACCGTCCTGTAGGTTTTCACTAAAACCCTAATCTAGTGCACCTGATTCTAATAATGAAATGGTTGACAAGCTGAACCAGGTTAGTTCCAACTGGGGTTGGATAAACAACCTAAAGGAGGGTAGCTCTCCAGGAACAGGGTGGAGAACCCTGGTCTAAAGCATATTCTTCCCATCCCTGAAAGAGAAAATTCTATGTCTTCCAATTCAATGTCTGGGCCTGTACTCATAAAGCGTCTCAGAGTAAGAGAGCTGATCTAGGATCAGTGCCCCCCTGTGCATGTGATCGTATTCATTATGATCTAAAAGGCTAAACTGATCCTAGATCACTCCAATTCTGAGATGCTTTATGAATACGGTGCCTGTACTATTACATCAGTTAATGACCAAAAGCTGAAAAACGATTATGTGAAGTCCTTTACCTTTTCATCTGAGTACAATAGGAAGTTATGGTCCCCTCCACAGTTGATTTTTGTAATGGCATAATGATCAGGCCCTAGAAAGAGGAAAGGAGAGGGAAGAGTTACTGACTGTTGGTTTAAAAATCGGCTAGCTCAACAGCATTGTGGTGACTTACGGGAACAGTTTATGCTTATAGGAAATAGCTCCTGAGTGAAGTTTCCCCTTGAGAGAGATCGAGGATCAGCTTCCCCCCCCCCCATTCTAATCTTAACTATTAGTGGGGGAAAAATGCTAATCCAAGATCAGTGTCTAGGGGCATCTTCGCCCTACACAAGCATTTTCCAAACTCCAAAAGGTGCATGTTTTGGTTTTTGCTCTAGTACACAGCTGATTCAAAGGACCAAAGCTTGATGACGAGTTGATTATTTGAACCAGCTGTGTAGTGCTAGGGCAAATAACTAAATGTGCACCCCCTGGGTTCCCCAGTTTGGGAAACGCTGCCCTACACCGAGAAGCTCCCTAGATTTTGATTTAGTCCACTAGATGGCAGGAAAGCAATACAAGCTAAGCAATCCGCCTCAAAGACCATCAATCAGTGCTGAAATAATGTCAAACATTTTACCACATGGGGATATTTTGATACTATTTCATTCTTTGAACATTGAATTTATCCCATTCATAGACTTTTAATACGCATGGTTAATATGCGTATTATAGTGATCTAGTGATCTTCCTCCCTACAGTCATAGTTTTATATACAGTACATTATATGAATCACTGAATAAGCTGTGGATGTCTCTGAACAAGTCCTTGCTCTCGTGTGCCTGTTCCATTTAACGTCCTATGCGTTCTCTTGTCTATTTTGACTTGCTCCTACAACAGGCCGGACATTTTCCTCAAGCAACAGCTCCCTGATTCTGCCTTGCCTCATTTCCCTGCATTCTCTTCTTCCCAACTGGAGTCATCCAGTTACCTGACATATGACGAGGACTTCCTGTGAGCCTTCCTGTGAGGCTGCTTTTGACAGGAAGTGGGCTTTTGATGTCACCTCGTGTCCCGGTGCCCAGCTGACCATTGGTGTTACACCCGAAAGCATACACCAGACCGGAGGAAGGCACAAACGCCAGGGTGTGGTGTCTGAAACCCAGACAGAGAGGATAGAAAGAGAGTATGAGGAATCTAGGACAGAGAAGGCAAGTAGTCATACCATAACTTAACTGATGTAAACCTGTACTGTACTCTATTATACTGCTATGCTATACTAAGCTATGCTTTGCTAGGCTATGCTTTGCTTTGCTAGGTTATGCTACGCTGACCAGGCTACGTTGTGCAGTACCTGCCACAGGCAATCTGGGAAACCTCGCTGCCCATCAGCTCCTGCACCTGTCTGGGTAGAGGCTCGTTGTTGGTGGAGTCATGACCCAGTTGACCACGAGAGCCGTCCCCAAACGTAAACAAACCCCCATCCTGTCAACCAAACACAGAGCGAGGCTTCAATTACAATAAAGGATGTGAGAAGGAATGCTGAAGGACAGTCTGTCATAGCTCGATACAATTCCACATGCATATTCCTCACCCTCCAAAACAAACATGAGAATTCTTCAAAGGCATGAACACGTTCATGGATTAAAGGTTTTACGAGACAGCAGGTCCTTTTTCAGTACTGTGCTTTCTCAAAACCCACCATCATCTGAAGACTATATGAGAGCTTCATCACAAGACTATAAACACATAACAGACAGATACGCGGGAGGACAGTTGTGTTCCTCACCTTGGTGAGGGCAGCTGTATGCTCGTCTCCACAGCTGATATAAACCACTTTTTGGGATCTGAGGAACTTGATGTGGCAAGGGACAGACCGGTCTGTAGAAAGGAAATAAAACACACGTGCACATATTCCGTGTTACCTTCAGAACATCACATTGCTTTATATGAAGGTCTGCTTATAAACTGCTTACAAGCCATCATTCATTTAATCACATAATCGGAGAAACGATTGGGCATTTGGACCCATATAGCAGTGGGTCTGTAGTCCAACAGGCTTCATCCGTCTATTGGGGTGCATTACTTCTCTCTACGTATGTCTCATAGACGTATAAGTTAGTTAGCCTACCCTGTTTGTCATTTAACCCCAGCTGTCCGGCGCTGTTCTTGCCCCAGCCGAACACAGCTCCGGAGAGGGACAGGGCGAAGCTGTGGTCTCCCCCAGCGGTGATCTGAGCCAGGGGGATCCCTGACAGAGACTTGAGGGGCTGGGGAGACAAGGTGCTGGGCTCTCCCTTCCCCAAACCCAGCTGACCGCTCAAGTTCTGGCCCCACGTGAACAGCTGACCGTCTGGGAGAGAAAAGAGGGGGTTAGCCTAGCATTAGCCTGGCATTAACCTAGCATTAGCTGTGAAGATTGTAACTTTGGTGTGTAGCGCTACAGTATCAGTGGTAGTGTGAGGTGTTGCTGTTGGCTTCATTCTCACCTTTAGAGAGTGCGATGCAGTGCTTGTTGCCACACATTATTTGAGAGATGCGATGCTCGCACAGCTTCTTGATCAGCCTGAGAAATACAGGAGATGCATTGAGTTGCGAGGCCAATGCTTGAACAACTATGGAGTATTTGCCAGATTTTAACCAACTACATGCAATGTACAGTTAGCTTTACAATCCCTGTATAGTCAACATCTAGAACACCGTACGTGTTGTAGCCTTTGTAACCCTCCCAGCAATATGAAGATGGGCAGAAACTGCTTCTTAAATAGAAATCACCGATGACACTGTAGGTGATGTCATGGAGACGTTGGCTAGCTAAGCTCATGCGCAGAAACCCGTCATCGGGTCGAACGGTCGTCTAGCGCCGAACTGTGCATGTGCAGGCCGTCAAATCAAAGGCACTCCTTCGACAAAGTTGTTTTTGATGAAAATCAAAACGTCAGTTTGGCATTTTCACGAGGTTTGAGTGATAACATGTTTAACTACTGAAGACATTGGCTAGCATCTCAGGTTGTGCATTTAGATTTCGAGAAAATTAACCAATTTCTCACTTCTCTCATTGACTTCTCAAACCCAACCTGGTATGTTTCGTAAGCCTTCCTGGAAGTCTCGCTATGTTGCGGGTCTGGTTTAAAAAAAGTCTATGCCCGTAGCCATCACATGCAGTTCTCACAATTCCATTGGTTTTCATGTACCTCTTCCAGTAGGCTATTCCTCAGCAAAGCTTCAATAATGTATGTTCTAGCATGCTGGGTCACCTGGGGATTGGGACGGTCTCCTCAGCGGTCCCCAGTCCCAGCTGACCCCCTCCACCGGCCCCCCAGGCAAACACCTGGCCCTGCTCATTCAGCGCCATGGAGTGGGCCTGGCCGCATGATACCACCCCTATCTTCTGGGTGTCCAGGGCCACCACCAGTTCTAGAGGGTAAGGAGGAGGGACGAAGGGGGAGGGAGGAGTGGGGAAGGAGGCGAGGGTATGACAGACTTTAGCCAGGCTCTCTAGAAAGACTAGTATTTAGAATGAACGATCCACATCTACAAATGCACAATCTTAATTTGATCACCCGGTTGTTTCAGGAAATGTCCTGCATAGCAGGAAACACAAACGTGTAGTCTATTCAAGGATTAAAAAGGCTTCTAAAGTTTATAATTTCTGACTTTATTTGCCCTCAAAAATCTATCAACCACTACAAAAACAGCCATTAATTATAACCCACACAATAATTCACATTTCTGGTTGCTGCAGGATTATTTTCCTGCGGTGAGAAACTGGTCAAATTAAGATCTTACACCTGTACCAGTTTTAGGACTGGTGCATCTTAGACTATACTGTGGATGAGAAAAGGAAGTGTCTTTTCTCAATGTATCTTCTAGTCTGAGCATTCTGGAAGGTTATGCTAGGCCTTTGTCTGGAAGCCATAGAGACCAAACCCACTTCAAGTATTTAGTGTGGATACACTATCTGACCAACCATCTTCTGGAATGTCCCAGTACTTTCTAACTATCTAGCTCCACATTTCATTTTCACTTATCATGAAGGCATGTTAGGAAGAAATTAATGCAAAATAAACAGGGGTTAATGTCAGTCATTTCTTAATATTTTCAATCACTCTTGGAGAAAAGTACTTATTTATTATTTTAAAAAACAATATGTTTCAGCATTAGGCCTATAGGTTTCATCAGACTGCTTTGCTTTCAAATTCAATTATTTAATTTGTATCTTAAAAATGATGTACCTTAACATTATACATTTTACCTCAGCACTTTAGCAGATATAATTATAGTTAAATATCGCCTGAGAATTGGAAGTCAAGAACACGTGTGTGATGACTAAATAATGCATCCCAACAAGTCTCCTCCTGCCGTGCCTCAGTTCCTGTACACAAATCTGTGTGGCCGACCATGTAGCCTAGAGAGTGGTTGGGTGGTAGTGGTGGTGGTTTGCATGCGATATAGCTGTGAGCAGCAGCTTCATAGGAATGCAGGCACGCACAGCACAGTAGAAACCACTCATAAGATGAAAGGAGAAAGATATTTCACAGCATACAGTATTGTACTGCGGCGTCATACAAACTACCTGTGTATCAGAAATATACTATTATAGGGCATTGAGTCTCAGTCTTATATGCCAGCAGCACACCACCCTGCATCTCACTGCTGGCTTGCCTCTGAAGCTAAGCAGTTAAGCAGGATTGGTCCTGGATGGGAGACCAGATGCTGCTGGAAGTGGTGTTGGAGGGCCAGTAAGAGGCACTCTTTCCTCGGGTCCCCCCCAAAATATCCTAATGTCCCAGGGCAGTGATTGGGGATATTGCACTGTGTAGGGTGCCGTCTTTCGGGTGGAATGTTAAAGGGGTGTCCTGACTCTCTGTGGTCACTAAAGATCCCATGGCATTTATCGTAAGAGTAGGGGTGTTAACCCTGGTGTCCTGGCTAAATTCCCAATCTGGCCCTCATACCTTCATGGCCACCTAATCATCCCCTGCTTCCAATTGGCTCATTCATCTCCCGGTAACTGTTCCCCAAGTCGTTGCTGTAAATGAGAATGTGTTCTCAGTCAATTTACCTGGTAAAATAAGGATTTTTTTTCTTGTTTCGATAATGGATTATTTACAAAATAACAGATTGGCTCCGTTTAACATTGAAACCTTAAAAACTGGGAATCTTCAGTTGCTGCATCCATTTTTGGGCTTAAATTTTGGACTGTAAATTATACATAGACCTACCCATTGATTCTTGAAACATATAACTTATAAATTAGTCATGAGCTTTCTGCAACTGTCAACCCTCATCAGATCCCAAAATATTAGCTTGTTTTATTCCAATGTTTGCAAACATTGTAAATGTAAACAAACACTGTATAGACTAAACATGCTTAAAACTATAAGTTGAATATGTTGGGTGGTCAGTCCTTTCATACATTGCTCTGCCTATAATTTTGAGAGCATTTAAATATCTCCAGGCCCATTCCTCAGATTTATTATGTATTATTATTACCAAAATAGAGGTGGGGTGTCTGCTTTGTTATTGTTTCAACTAAGGATAGACGCTTTAAAGGGATAATTCACTCAAAAACAATATTTCATTATTTTGTCCATTAGTCAGTCCACTGTTAATATAATTCACTCAAAAACAACATTTCAGTATTTTGTCCATAAGTCAGTCCACTGTTAATATAATTCACTCAAAAACAATATTTCAGTATTTTGTCCATTAGTCAGTCCACTGTTAATATAATTCCCCAAAAAGTATAAAATGTCACCAGTCAAGTTAAGACTGATCACTTTCAGTACAGAGAAGAAAAAACTATCCTTGCCTTTGCGTATGGTAAAGCTGGTGTTATCGGCCCAACTGGTTAATAAATAGGCCTATTAAATGAGAAGGTGCTCTGAGAATGACTGGTGGCAAAGGGAGTGCTTCCAACAATAATCAACGTTTTGTAGTAGTTTCCAGAAGCAGTCGTCAAGTGTATGGTCTCATTAAACAGCCATGTGAGTGACAACACACTCCTGAGTCCTAGAAATAGTGCTTCTCCAACCCATCAACTATCCTGGCTTAGCCTAGGAGCCAGTGAGCTACCAGTAAGGATTCATCCCAAATGGCTCCCTATTTCCTTTATAGTGCACTACTTTTACACTGTAGGAGTAGTGCACTTTATAGGAAATAGTGTGCCAATTGGGACGTACACTAAATGTCATAAATAACATGAGCTTTAAGATTGTCATACCTACTTCCTCCCAGGCATTATCCCTCTGTTTAGTAAATATAACCTAATCCACCATGAATTCATATAGTCTGCATTGCAAAAGTGATTAAATGCTACTGTAGTATTAAGGAGGTGGGGTCTAAACAAACGTTGTGACACAGGTATAACGTTTCATTATAGTAGAGAACAGTAGAGAACAAATCTGCTCATTGGCAGATTTCCCTGCGCTTACACATTAGAGTTGCAGCCAAGTACAATAAAATGGAATATTCCACTAGATTGGGCATTCAGTATAGCATATTTTTTTAATCCACCCACAATATCAACAAACACAGGTTTTACCACAAATAAACATCAAACAGTGTTAGCTTGTTAGCTAACATCTGCAGATTGCTAATTGGCTGGTACTGGCAGCTTACCTGGCGAGTCCCCCGGCTTGTCGTGGCCCAGCTGCCCACAGCGGTTGGAGCCGCACGTGTACACTCTCCCATCACGCAACAGGAATAGCGAATGGCGCCCGCCGCACGCCACCTCCTTCAGGCCACGCCCATTGAACGCCTGGCAGCTTCGGGGTTCGTACACTGGGTCCCCCGCTCCGCCGATACCCAGCTGGCCCTCCACAGTACTGCCCCAACACAGCATCATGGCTTAGAGTGGGAAGGAGGGAAGGAGAGAGTGAAAGACAGGAGGGGAAGAAGGAGGAGAGCTTCAGGCTAGAAGGCGGCCCTGCCTTCTCCCCTTGGTGTAAATCACAAGTCTGGAAAGGAGAAACAGGGGAGAGGAGGAGAAGAAGTAGGGTGTCAGATGGTAGTAAGATCACATCATTGGCCCTTACAGTGCACTCATCATCTGATATGTTGGATCATGTTTTAAAAATGAAGCGAGGCTGGGTAAACACTCTGCTGGGGGTGGAGCCTGGCCCTGGGTGTGAGTGTGTAACGTGAGCGGTGAAAAGATAAGGTGGAAGCACCACCAGCTTGTTTAAATAAACCCAGTGCCTCTGTAATCCCTGTTTAAGCAGCCCCAAACTGTCCTGCCTTAACGCAATCCACTCCCAACGTGCGTGCTATGGACAGAGTTAGCCAAGGTGAAGGCAGAGAGACTGCTCTAAAGGTTCGGTGCCCTCTTGGGAGTAAACATGGAGACATGGGCCCCCTCCTTTCCTTAGAAGTCAAGTGGCACTTTCAGTTTACAAATGCAACTACAATCTGTCATGCTCAGACAATACACATCATTCATTCTGCATGTGTCATAGTTACCTATGTGGCTTATTGCTAGATAGAGGCCTTATGGATGATGATAGTTGTTGTGATGGTTACGACAGAAAGAGGGTTACATTGACAATGAATGAATATGCAAGGAATGATTCCGAGCTTGCGCTAGCAGATGGATGTACTTTGGCTGACGTAAGATTCCAACTATTGCTCTATGCGTACATCCAATATCGTCTGGACGTGACCACCATATGGCCCTATAGCTACTGTATATAGTTAGCTATAGCCTATAACTATGTAAAATAGTTACAGTAGCTAGTCAATCGTGTCAACTCCATCGTATTCGCTAGCGGTCGGTAACTAGCTATACGGATAAAAACGACAGCTAACGGGTAGGGCTTAACGAGATTTACAAATGCGTCCATTTCGCAGAATACTAGCAAGCTTGCCATATTTAGCCAATCTAGTGAATCTATCTGCATTTCACAGACTCTTCAACGTTCAAATATAGAAATGTAATCAATTGCACAAAACGTAGCTACGTGATTTAAAGCAACAAATAGCATGTGTTTTACCTGTAGAGATGCATTCCTGAATTCCACTAGCTGGGCGTTTCGACAATAACAAGGAAGTTGTGATGTAGGTTGATGCTCTTCGTCACTCAACATGTGACTTTGGGTTTATACTTCTATACCCACAAAGTCAGATTCCACCGCCATTCAATTGGCCAAAAAAATGCAGTTTGGTCTTCATTTAAGACTCCGTTAGGCATACGTTTATCAGTGCTGTTAGGGTAAGGTGTTACATCACATTTTATGAAGAGACATTTCAGAAAAGGGCGGGGTTTATGACTTTGTGGGTATTGAATCTAGTGGCGGGCATGACTGGTGTCAGCAAAATCTAGCCGAATCATGCGATGTACTTGCATAACTTCCTAAAAAACAGTATTGCACTAGAACTTCCACAACAAATCTTTATTAACAGTGGCTCTTTTTACTATGGCACTCATTCGCAGTTTAACATTTTTATTAACAAAGACAGCACGTCGTTTAGATATTCAAACAGCAGAGTATCCAGTTATTAAGTATCCAGTTATCCCAGTGCATGAAGGAAACATGAGTAGAACATGTCAAGAAATACATATTTATATTGGTCCACATTGTGCAATACTGAAGTAATTTAAATAGGAAAACTATATTTAAGACGACTTAATATGTTTGAAGATGTTCAGTTGTTAGCTCTGAATGTGTTTCATTGACTTAAAACATGAATATAATAATAATAATATAATAATAATGACTGGTGAGGATAAACAAATATTAAAAAAATGCTACATGCTTCCCAGTTTAACAATTTCAAGCATCTCCAAACACATCACAGTGGGTGATAGCATGGAGAAGTTTCTCCTGTAGTGTGTCGATACTGCTGTAGTTAGGGAGGCATAATGTCACAGAGCAGGTTTGTGCTTTCGGATAATATTCATCAGCGTCAGTGCTGCCCAAAGGCGTGATTTGCATCTGCAGTTTGGAGAGACTTCGTCCTCTGGGCAGTCTGTCCGTTCCAGTCAGAAAAGCTAGAAGTTAGAAATTAGAGGATAATAATTATCCACTGACCAAGCATTTCTGGAACTATACAATTATTTACATATTTAAGTTTAATTAACTGTCTGTTAACTCACTTAGGAACTTCTTCTTTTCCTCCTCTGAGAACTCTGTGAAAACCCTCCAGAAGTTCTGGATGATGTCATCTGTGGGCCTATATCCTTGATACTTGGCATTCTGTTAGTGCAGAGAAAAACATAACGAAACAACTGCATGTACAATAGACCATACCACTGTATTATAGCCATAGACTGTATAGCCCAAACAGGATGGGACCAAACAGGATAGGCTACCAAACATGTATGAACTTCCATATTCTATTGCTTATGTACTTTTATGACATATCCAAGCAGGTTGAACTTTACCTCTCTCAACTTGTCCCACTCGTAGTTGTCATCTCCTTGTAGAAGTGTCATCAGCTCCTCAGGTAGAAACATCCTCCATGCCTGTATAGGGAAGCCTTTGTGGAAGCCTCTCTCAAAGACTGCAAACTGAATCTGCACCGACTTGTTGAGCTTCATGTCAACATACAAGTCAACATATTTCTTCCTGTGAATGATATATGGCAGACCAATGTTTATTTATCAGTTCAGAAAACTTCCTGTGGAATCATTTTGTTAGTTCAAGAGAATCATAAGATTTATATGTTGATAAGATTATTGTCATCAAATATACCTGTTGACCATGGTAACTGGGACCTCCTCTCCATTTGGTATCAGTTCTTGCCCTTTGTACTTAGAAAGACAATAAAGATTATTACAGCATCAGCTGGGGTTACCTGTGTAGGCTACCAAAAATGGCTAAAGGTATCAATTCTCTCTTACCATGAAAACCAAATCCATTGCTTCAACTAACTCATCATCTTCATCCAACACATTCTGCAAGCCACTGATTTTAAACAAACAAACGATAAATGTGATTTGAGCAGATATATAATAGTATCTCTAAAACAACAACTACACTTAAAATGAAGTGCTTTGTAACACCCAAACTAGTGGCAACTGAGGAACCACCAACTTGAAGGAGACAAAACCTTAACTTTGCTGGAGTATTGAAACACATTATCCTGAAATGTTTTTAGATACAGTAGTATGGATTCTTTAAATCAACAGCCAGCAGTTGAAGACATATACATATATATATATATATCCACATTATCATAATTCACGTTTAGTGCAAGTTTTGTGGAGACTGAGTTTTGGCCTTCCAAATCTCTATCAGATGATCAGACATCACCATGAAGTAAATTAGTTAACAGTCCAATAAGAAAGAGCGTTCCAAACCTCTCTGCCAATAACAGCACATTTTCACTCAGACCACTCTGACAGTCCTTGCAAAATTCTTGCTTGAGAAATTGTCCTCTGCTAAGAAGCTATTTTTTTGCTCTTTTTGACCATTTTAATTGAATACAATCACAGTAAGGTGCTTAATTGTTACCCAGATATGACTTGATAGTGAGATTTAAAAAAATGTTTTCATTGGAACTTTAAGACACTTTATGTTGGTGTTTTCTTTATTTTGGCAGTAACCTGTATAGCTTTTTCAGCAGAATAATTGTACCTTGCTTCAGTTGGAGACAGCTCTTTAAGGTCATCCAATGTTGTAGTCAGACCCAGAAGCTTCTTGAAGAGAGCCAGAGGAAAGCAGAGGTTCAGAACACACTGATTATACAGTGCCTTCCCACAGAGCAGGCCAAGTAAGTAGAATTCATCAGTAATACCGCCGCACTATGGATTGAAAAAAACAGAATGCCATAATCTAATCAGAACTTTCAATATTTAACAGTATAATAAGTATAACAGATTATATACATTTCTAATAATTGATATTTCTAAGTTGGTAAATAACACAAAAACATTGTGGGGGAAATATTGAGTTAAATCTGGGAACAATTTGTAATTGAATATGGATCATACATCTGTTGTGAACCACGCAAGTCCAGAGTCCTCGTAAACCTCCAGTGTCTTTGGTTCCATTGTGAGAAGTTCCCTCCCCAGGAGGCTGAAGAATTCCAGTGAAACACCACCTTCATCCACACCATCCTCTGCTTGAAACTTCACCTGGAGACAAAAAAAATACGCTTTTTACTCCTAAATAAGGATTTGGAAATGAAAATACTTTGCCTAATACAGAGGTAGATGTTAAAATAAGTACAAAGTCCTGGTGTTTGTATTACTTGTTTAATCACTACTCTTTTCTCAGTTCTTATTTATAGCTACAAAGTCAAAATGAACATTTTACACACAAAAAAACTATAAAACCTAGCTAACACCAACCTTCAAAGGCATTGTGAAGTTGTGCCCACTTTGTCGAAGGTGCCGGAAAGCATCTTCCAGGGCTCTCTCTCTCCTCACATGTATTGTAGGGACGTAAAAGGCTAAAAGTCCATGGTTGGCAAACTAAAAAAAGGAACACATTTGAGATATGGCAACATTTAGCCTTCATTTTTCAAATCTGATAGCAGTGTAGTAAATGAATGTGGTACCTTTTTTTAATAAACACCACATTTGGAAACAACTTACGCTGTAATTGAGTTCCAATTGATAAACCATACATTTAGCCTCTGTGTTGAAGATGCAGGATTGTCGGTGAAATGTATCAAAGTAACCCTGACATAAGAAATAAATTAGTTAATCAACAATGTCAATAAATATTTTAAATCATCTATTCTGAATTCAATTGATTGGTGTTGACTTTCATGGCTTACCTCGGGAAGATTTAGGTAGTCACAATATACAAGTGTGTTGAGCATCTAAAGAGGATTAGAAATGACTAAATCATTTTCCACTCTTTGTAGATTTCAGTGACATCATGAACATAATTACCCATTTTGATACCAACCTGCATTCATTTTATGAGATAGGCTACTCACATTCCGAAGCATATAATTGGTTCTGTTGATGTGGAAATTGCTTGCCGCAATTTTGATGCGTCTTTTGCAATTGACCTGAACAAAACAGAGGTTAAGGGAGCATACAACATTGCACATTTTCTCCATACATACAAATACAGTGCCTTCAGAAAGTATTCACAGCCCTGGACTTTTTCCACATTTTGTTGTGTTACAGCCTGAATTTCAAATTGATCAAATTTAGATTTTTTTGGTCACTGGCCAACACACAATACCCCATAATGTCAAAGTAGACTTGTGTTTTAGGGAATTTTTACAAATTAATGAAACATTTAAAGCCGAAATGTCTTGAGTCAATAACTATTCAACCCCTTTGTTATGGCCTAAATAAGTTCAGGAGTAAACATTTGCTGAGCAAGTCAAATAATAAGTTGCCTGGACTCTGTGTGTAGTAATGATTTTTGAATGACTACCTCGTCTCTGTACCCAACAGATACAAGTCAACACTAATTAATTCAATTCAGTATAGATTCTTTGACATATTCATTGACATTGTCAATTAACTCATTTCTTCCTTATGCCAGGGCTTCTGTTCCCATCTGTAAGGTCCCTCAGTCGAGCAGTACATTTCAAACATAGATTCAAGCACAGACCAGGGAGGTTTTCCAATTCCTCGCAAAGAAGGGTAAAAAAAAAAAAAACATAACAGACAATGAATATCTCTTTGAGCATGGTGAAGTTATTAATTACACTTTGGAGGGTGTATCAATGCACCTAGTCACTAGTAAGATACAGGCGTCCTTCCTAACTCAGTTGCCGGAGAGGAAGGAAACTGCTCAGAGAATTCATCATGAGGCAAATGGTGATTTTAAAACAGTTACAGTTTAATTAATGGCTGTGATAGAAGAAAACTGAGGATGGGTCAACAACATTGTAGTTACTCCACAATACTAACCTGAGTGAAAAGAAGGAAGCCTGTACAGAATAGGAATATTCCAAAACATGCATCCTGTTTGCAACAAGGCACTAAAGTAATACTGCTAAAAAATGTGACAAAGCAATTCACTTTTTGTCCTGAATACAAACTTTTGGGGTAAATCCAAATCAACACATTACTGCGTACCACTCTCCATATTTTCAAGCATAGTGGTGGCTGCATTATGTTATGGGTATGCTTGTAATCGTTGATGACTGAGGAGTTTTTCAGGATAAAAAATAAACGGAATGGAGCTAAGCACAGGCAAAATCCTAGAAGAAAATCTGGTTCAGTCTGCTTTCCACCAGACACTGGGAGATGAATTCACCTTTCATCAGGGCAACAACCTAAAACACAAGGCCAAATCTACACTGGAATTTCTTACCAAGAAGACAGTGAATGTCCCTGAGTAGCCGAGTTACAGTTTTGACTTAAATCTACTTGAAAATCTATGGAAAGACCTGAAAATGGTTGTCTAGCAAATGAACAACAAATTTGACAGAGCTTGAAGAATTTTGAAATGAATAATGGAAAAATGTTGCACAATTCAGGTGTGGAAAGCTCTTAAAGACTTACCCAGAAAGACTCACAGCTGTAATCACTGTCAAAGGTGCTTCTACAAAGTATTGATCAAGGTGTGAATACCTATGTAAATTACATATTTCTGTATTTCATTTTCAATACATTTGCAAACATGTTTTCACTTTATCATTATGGGGTATTGTGTGTAGATGGTTGAGGGGACTCATTTTTTTTAAATACATTTTGAATACAACACAACAAAATGTGGAATAAGTCAAGAGGTATGAATACTTTTTGAAGGCACACAATTATGGCAATGGATATTTATTTACCTCATACAGCCTCTCCATAACCTTTACAGTCCCTTCAAATTGTTTTTCAGCAGCATAATCCTCCTCTGCCACCATACGGAGATACTCTGCTGACACATAGTGGAATGTTTTCACCAGAGTTCTGAAGGGGGTGTCGGGAAGTGTCGACCATAGGCCCTCTATTGGAATTAGACAAAAGTTTAGTTAATACCACAGCACACAAAACCTGCTATATCTTAAAAAGAGAGAAGAAGAGGGGAGGAGAGAAGTCAAGACAAGAGAAGAGAATGGAAAAAAAGGTATTCTGATGGATGGTGACTTTACCAAGGACCTGGAGCTTGTCTGGGTTCAGTCTGAGGACGGCAGCAGCGAAGGCCTCAGTAATATCCATGCCACGTTGTTGTTTTAGGAGAACCCTCAGGAGCTCAGGGATGATGAGGTACACCCTCAGACCCTCCACCCCAATGGGATCCTTACTCAGGGAGGGAAGGAGAATGCGCTGGACAACATCTTCAACCTAGAACCATGACAGGAGTGCTTGTGTGGGTTACAACTAAATGACTTATCGTGGCTTACAGTATCAATGACTGGTCAAATTGAATATCAAGGACAACAAACAGAACTATTGAAAATAAGTATCTGATCATAAAGATAATAAATTAAATGATACCTCAGCTAGCACTTTATTCTTTTTAGCCAGCTTTTGAAAAGCCAGTCGGGCGAATGACAAGTCCAGGCCAGAGTGCTTCAGTGAGGTTTGATAATGTTTGTCACGGCTAGTGATTGATGAGATCAATAAATACTATTAAATATGCATCAATAAAACAAAGTGTTCAATAATGTGATAAAACATTCATGGATAGGCAGTGAGTTCTTACCGTTTGTCCAGGAAGCTCCCATTTAAACATGATGCAGAAGAGAATGTTTTTGTGATTTCCCTGAAAATAAAAGTGAAGATTCTTATAGTTCAGTGTATGTAAGTTCCTGAGACCTTCATCTTTTCAGTAGTTGTTTTGTGTCACTGAGTCATGTATGTTTGTGTTGCCTTGTCCAATTATCAACCATCATGAGTTGCGTATTTGTATTGAGCCTAGGCATCAGGTTTATTTGTATTATACTAACTTCTGTATCGTCTTCCATGATTTTGAGTCACAGTCCGAGATCCATCTGTTTATGATGTCATCATCTAATGTTTGAGTCACTTTTCCGAGATTGGAGTCATTCAACCCTTTTCCTGATTCCTGTTATAACAATTTTATGCACTGTATTAAAACAATGTTAAGTACTAAGGACAAACAGAACAAACTAACTGTAAACTTTGAACTGTAAACACATTACTTGAGTAGTGCTGCACAAGGCAAAAGAATGGTTTCCTCCAGCAAAGGTTTGTTCAATTTGCTGGTCATCAATGTGGTCTGAAAGTTACCCAAAACAGTTAGGATGTTATAAACCTGTTATTTTATCATTTCATAGAGACCAACATTTCTGCCTAAGTACTGTATTGCATTTTAATTAGGTTACGTTATGCAAAGGAAAGGAATGTTTTAACTACCCTGTGGTAGGTGTACTGGCAGAGGCACAGACTGATCCATCTTGACTCCATTTCCCAGCTGCCCTTGCTCTCCATGCCCAAATGAGTAGATATTTTTGAAGGAGCCCACAAACGCCAATGTGTGGTTTCTAATTTGACAAACAGGATTGTAGGTAAAGGAAAAATCACAAATCAACTGTGATCCCTAAGAATGCATATATCCAATAATATACCCAGTGACACCCCAAGCTACATCCATTGATCTTTGTGTGACTATATATGATTTTACAGAGATTCACATGACTTATATCAATCTAGTAACTACATACCTTCCACATGCTATCTGGGTCACCTTTGCCCCCCAGAGTTCGGCCACCAGTCGAGGTCGTAGCTCATTTCTGAGAGAGTTGTGTCCAAGCTGTCCATATCGACCCGAGCCAAATGTGAACACTAAACCTCCCTAGAACAAAACCCATCCACACATTTATCATGAGGATGTGTTCTGCTCCTGTTGTTGATATGAATGTTTCTACTGTATGTGATGCTAACCAGCAAGACATCATTGGTCCAAACATTCTTTAGACCTTAATGGTACTGGGAGAATAAACATACTATCAGTTGGAAATATTGTTGTGTAAAAAACGTCAGAACCTTTGTCAGAACAGCAGTATGCTCCCCTCCACAGGAAACAGCAACGGTCTTCTTTAGATTCAAGCAATCAACAGGAGCTGGAGCAGGTCTGTCTGTAGAAAATAGATTTCACCCATTTTTTTCTTTGCTTGTCTTTTTCTGTTTTGACTATTGTAAAAAGAAAAAGCTATTAAAAAAAATCTACGTATACTATTTGACATTAAATTATCTACTCATACTGTCTGCTTCAAACATATCAAACGTACTCCTTTTCTTTAAAACATACCAACTATTAATGAAAGAGATATTATTTAATAATATTTGTGTATACAGTACCTATTGTGTCCCCCAGTCCCAGCTGCCCGGCGCTGTTCTTGCCCCAGCCGAACACAGCTCCAGAGAGGGACAGGGCGAAGCTGTGGTCTCCCCCAGCGGTGATCTGAGCCAGGGGGATCCCTGACAGAGACTTGACAGGCTGGGGAGACAAGGTGCTGGGCTCTCCCTCCCCCAAACCCAGCTGTCCGCTGGAGTTCTGGCCCCACGTGAACACTTTACCATCTAATGGAAGGTAAAATAATATTTGTACATAGGAAATATCACAGGACACGTGCTGCATTGTTAGAGTATGTGATAAATGTAGTTTTATTTTAAATGTCTATTGTGAACCTTCTCAAACTCATTTGTTTTTTGTTCACCTTTTATTTATGCACTATGAACTTTTGGGCATGATGATGTCCCAATAAAACATCTCTATTTTAGCATTAAAGCCTCAGTTTATTTTTTATTTTAAAAAATGTACAGTGTCTCCATCTCTTCCAGTATTCTCATGTTGATATCTACAGTGCGGAGAACAAGTATTTGATAACCTGAAAAATTGGCAGTGTTTCCTACTTACAAAGCATGTAGAGGTCTGTAATTTTTAATCATAGGTACACTTCAACTGTGAGAGACAGAATATAAAACAAAAATCCATTAAATCACATTGTATACATCAGAAAAGCAGAACTTAATATTATGGTATAGAAACCTTTGTTTGCAATTACAGAGATCATACATTTCCTGTAGTTCTTGACCAGGTTTGCACACACTGCAGCAGGGATTTTGGCCCACTCCTCCATACAGACCTTCTCCATATCCTTCAGGTTTCGGGGCTGTCACTGGGCAATACGGACTTCCAGTTCTTCCAAAGATTTTCTATTGGGTTCAGGTCTGGAGACTGGCTAGGCCACTCCAGGACCTTGAGATGCTTCTTACGGAGCCACTCCTTAGTTGCCCTGGCTGTGTGTTTCGAGTCGTTGTCATGCTGGAAGACCCAGCCACTACCCATCTTCAATGCTCTTACTGAGGGAAGGAGGTTGTTGGTCAAGATCTCGCGATACATGGCCCCATCCATCCTCCCCTCAATACGGTGCAGTCGTCCTGTCTCCTTTCCAGAAAAGCATCCCCAAAGAATTATGTTTCCACCTCCATGCTTCACGGTTGGGATGGTATTCTTGGGGTTGTATTCATCCTTCTTCTTCCTCCAAACACGGCGAGTGGAGTTTAGACCAAAAAGCTCTATTTTTGTCTCATCAGACCACATGACCTTCTCCCATTCCTCCTCTGGATCATCCAGATGATCATTGGCAAACTTCAGACGAGCCTGGACATGCGCTGGCTTGAGCAGGGGGACCTTGCGTGCGCTGCAGGATTTTAATCCATGACGGCGTAGTGTGTTACTAATGGTTTTCTTTGAGACTGTGGTCCCAGCTCTCTTCAGGTCATTCACCAGGTCCTGCCATGTAGTTCTGGGCTGATCCCTCACCTTCCTCATGATCATTGATGCCCCACGAGGTGAGATCTTGCATGGAGCCCCAGACCGAGGGTGATTGACCTTCATCTTGAACTTCTTCCATTTTCTAATAATTGCACCAACAGTTGTTGCCTTCTCACCAAGCTGCTTGCCTATTGTCCTGTAGCCCATCCAAGCCTTGTGCAGGTCTACAATTTTATCCCTGATGTCCTTACACAGCTGACTGGTCATGGCCATTGTGGAGAGGTTGGAGTCTGTTTGATTGAGTGTGGACAGGTGTCTTTTATACAGGTAACGAGTTCAAACAGGTGCAATTAATACAGGTAATGAGTGGAGAAGAGGAGGGCTTCTTAAAGAAAAACGAACAGGTCTGTGAGAGCCGGAATTCTTACTGGTTGGTAGGTGATCAAATACTTATGTCATGCAATAAAATGCAAATTAATTACCTGAAAATCATACAATGGGATTTTCTGGATTTTTAGATTCCGTCTCTCACAGTTGAAGTGTACCTATGATAAAAATTACAGACCTCTACATGCTTTGTAAGTAGGAAAACCTGCAAAATCGGCAGTGTATCAAATACTTGTTCTCCCCACTGTATATACCTGGAACAGAGACTATTTTGTATAAAGGACATTCAAAGAGCACAGACAGCCTCCTATGATATCCCGTCTCAAACTGAGTGATTTAGAATGTGATTGTTTACCTTGGGTTAGTGCAATGGAATGCTGGTCTCCACATGCAACTTGAATTACCTGATTCAAGTTACCCACTGGGCTGAGAAAACACAGACAACCAAGTAATCATTACAATATGGTCAATTAGTACAATTGACAGAAGCCACTCAAATGTGAGTCGGCCTAAGCCGAGAGATGTGTCATTTCTGTCAAGCACCCACCTGGGAACATTGGATGATTGGGTGAGGCAGAAAACTCTGCCCTCTTCAGACAGTAAAATAATATGTGCATCACAGCAACTCAGAGCCAGAATCTTCTCCCTGCACTCCACACCCTCTACACACATGAAATATAAATTAAATGTATTAAATAGCTTAAAGGGGCAATTAGCAGTTACTTCATCCAATTTTTAATAACATGTACCCATTGATTTTTGAAGAATATAAGTTAGAAATGCCTCGAGCTTAGTTCAACTGTCATACCCCATCAGAACTCAAAATATAAGCTTGTTTTACTCCAATGTCCGTAAACAATGTACATGTAAACAAACACTGTATAGTCTCAAAACATTGTTAAAACTATAATGTTGATATCATGGATGGTTCGTCCTTGCATCAATAGCACTATCTATGAATTTGAGAGTGGTTACATATCTCAAGCCCCATGCCTCAGCTTTATACAGAAACGGGTGGGGAGGAAGCTTTGTTGTTGTTTCACCTGCTGATTGCCGATTTAAACATTTTGTTTAAGCAGTTCAGTAAAGAAGTGGGCTCTTGTGGTGGGGAAAAACACATAGAAAGGTGCTCACTCAGTTTTCCTGTGATCCTTCTCCCATCTTTGTCATCTTGCATCCGAGCGAGGGACACTTTCCCATTATTTCTGATGAACGCGACCACTTTATTACCTGCAGAAAGATGCGTAACTGGAGATTTCAGGTGTATGAAATTTACGCAACCGTCCGTGTTCGCCTTTACCAAATCATTCGATTTCACTAAACCGAAGCCATCACGGGTGTTCTCTCCCCACGAAAACATTGTAAATGTGTTATTATCACCGTCTAAACGTATCTATTATCAGCTCATCTTGATGGAACACAGGACGGTCAGTCTGCGCCCTAGGAGTCAGTGCGTTCTGAAAGCGATGAACGAGACCATATGACATACCTGTAAAAGAAACACAGCAAGAAACGAAAACGAAACCTAAATTGGCATTTTCCTCCAAACAGAAACGTATGCCACAATGGGCATGGCCTGAGTAAACGAAAATATCAGGTTGGCTCATATGCAGTGGGACAGGGTAGAGGTAAAGTATTTTAAACAAACAAACAACCCAGCTAGCACATTTGGATCCTTGGAAGTTGTTCGAAAGTACTTTTTTGGTTTCCCATTGGTTCTGGGGACAAAGGCATACGTTTCCTGACAGTGAAAACAGAATGTTTTTGAAACATTCTGAGGATGGAAGTGAAAATGTTGCCTGTTCCGGGAACTTAGTTTAGGTTAACTGTTTTGAACTCCAAGCACAATTAATTTGCTTTGGCATTAATCATACAAACCCATTTCTTTTTTATGTTGCATGGCGTCAGTGAGATTCAAACCCATGATCTCTCTGTTCTCTAGCCATGGAATTAGTCCACTGCACCACTAGGATGTAGCAAGCATGCCATGTTTTTTAACTCATAGAAAGCTGTTCATTTTAGTATATTCAAACAGACCCCATTTCAACGGAAACAAGCACTAATTACGATCAGGTGTGGCCAATTAGTGGGTGCAGCAAACACACCTGAACACACTTAACAAGATAGAGGATAGAGCATTTTGTTGATGCTGGGAATGGAATGTATATGTTTTCAAATAACATTCTTCCAACGTTCTTTGAATGTTACTATGGGTTCTTATTTTTATGGAAGTTTTCTTAATGTTCTGAGAACATTACTTTAAATAGAACCATGAAGAAACCTGCATAAAACATTATGTGAAGTCCTGGAATTCCCACAGAAAAACATTGTTTCTTAATGTTCTCTAAACCTCTGAGAACATGACTGAATAGAACACGAGGAAAACTGTAGAAAACGTTATGCTGAAGTACTGATTTTTTTTTTAACATTCTCTGAATGTTCTGAGAACATTACTTTAAATAAAACCTGTAAGAAACGTTATGCTGAAGTCCTGAAATTCCCGTGGAAGAACGTTGTTTCTTAACATTCTCTGAACAATTTGAGAACATTAATTTAAATAGAACCCTGAGGAAACCTGTAGGAAACGTTATGGGAAGGTTGTATGCAAAATAACCATAGGACAACCACGCTCTCACCAAGCTCTAAGAAACATATGGTTCTCAGAATGTTATGTATGTTGTAGGAGAAACCACATCACTGCTCTGCATCGAAGTGCTGACAGCAGTTCCCATTGATAAAAGAAAACTGAGGTGAACTAATCATCTCTATTTATTAGATACAGACAGAATTATTCCGTCAATAAAACACAAGATACAGACATATATGTCAAAAGATGATGCAGACGTGTCCAGAAAAAAAGGATGTTCACATGTAGGATTACATCAAATGCCTGTCATTTTTATAAATCACACTCAGAATTAGTAGACATTAAGTCAAGGAATGTTTTTTCAATAATAGGGCAGGCTACATATCCTGAATTTGCAATATTCACATTTCCAATAGAAAAAGGCAATATTTAAAAAGTTTAAAAATAGTGGAAAATCTGAACCTACAAGGCGGCTAGAACCAAAATCCTATGCTAAACATAAGAGATATATTGACATGTAAGAAACACATTGAATGAAATGATGAACACAGCAGTAGCCTATATATAGTGTCCATTACTCCTTCCAGAAGCCTCTGTTGTGGGCACATGCCTCTTTGAGCCTGGCCAGCAGCATCTCCTTGGAGGGGTAGATGGGCAGCAGCAGTAGGAAGTGGCAGGTAAGGGATTCTGGGAAATGTAGTTCAGTAGAGTTCTGCAGGACTGCCACCTTCATCTGGATCTTGTCCATGCCCAGGATAGGAACGCGACCACAGCCCGTCAGGAACACTGAGAAGGAGGGGAGAGAGAGTGAAAGGTAGACAGAATGGGAAAAAATATAGTGGATGTCATTGTGTGGTAGGTAGCCTAGTGATTAAGAGCATTGGGCCAGCAACCAAAAGGTCCCTGGTTAAAAACCTTGAGCAAAGAAGGTGAAAATATGTTGTTGTGCTTTTGAGCAAGGCACTTAACCCTAATTGCTCCAGTAAGTTACTCTGGATAAGTGTCTGCTAATTACTCAAATGTGTTCAAACAAAAATGATGTGTAAATGCTCTTGTAGAACAGGAAGTTCAAATATGCAGACAAAACCCTAAACCAGCATTATGAAAGACTGTATGGTTCCTCCAGTTTTACTCAACCAAGAGCAATTTAGTGCCATACTTACGGAGGAAAGCTTTCTTTTGGTCAGCTGTCAGTTCCTCAAAAGCCTCCCAGAATGTGATGATGTTGGGATGTCTGGCATGATACTCTCCATCATACACAGTGTTCTGGATATACAAACCAAACAAATGGCAGCAATAATTAAACAATATTAAACTTGCACACCATTTAAACGATTCACCACTCAAAGTCACACAGTATGTCACAAAGCACCATGTGCATTTAGACAATGTATAGCATATTATCTCCTAGTCCCAGTCCTAACTTGAGATACGCACCCATAACTTGACATTAAAGCAAATCCCCCATTGATATAAATGCATCAACACTGACTGATTTATGCCCTAATTTCTCAAGTCAGCACCCAGCCCCACACTGAGTAATGAATGATGGTTGTATATAGAGACCTGTTTGAGCGTGTCCCAGTCGTAGTCCTCTTTCCCCACCATGACTCCCCTGAGCTCCTCAGGCTGGAACAACTCCACCACGTCCCTGTCACACACCTTGAAGAAGCCTCTCCTGAACTCTTCAAACACCTTCTCCGCTGATTGGTTGAAGGCAAGGTTCACATAGGCATCAACAAACTGCTTCCTGTCAAAATAATGAATTGTATTTTAATATTTTTTTAAACAGAAAACAGAACAAGCAGAAAGCCTGCTTGTTGTAACTTCCTAAATGTCAACCTTGTATTATGCATTACAGACAATAGACTGTAATGTGAGCCAGGTTGCTAGAGCAGGAAAATAATCCTGCAGCAACAAGAAATGTGAATTATTGTGGATTATAATTAACCAACATTTTTGTAGGAGTTGATACATTTTTCGTACGGGAAAATCAAATCTGAAGCCTTTTTAAACATAAAATATATACTACACTTTTAAAATGTCCTGCATTGCAGGAAAGTTCTCCTGCAACAGAGTGATGAAATTCAGATCTTGGTGTAGCCATACCTGTTAAAACTTGTGACTGGTTTTCCTGTTTCTTTGGGATCCAGCTCCACCTTCTGGTCATCCCAGATCACCTGATGAAAATAAACAGTTTTACCACTATGCACATACTGTATCTATTGGTATTTCATTGCTCAACAATCAGTTTCAATATTATACATACGGTGAAGGTCATGTCCAGGTTTTCTTCAACATCATCATCAGTGTAGTCCTCCAAGAGGTACCGCAAACGCCTTCAATTACAATGAAAATAAATTAATGTTGAAACATTTTCATCCGTTTCTAAGGGACACTAATTCAATGCTAAAATGTACATTCTAAAATACAAACGTACCCTCCCACAACAGGGTCAAACTCTCTCATGTCCTCCAGTGAGGGCTTGACCCCCACCATCTTCTTGAACAGGGCCAGAGGGAAGGGCAGGTGTACAATGTTGTGGTTGTACAGGGCCATGCCACACAAGACACCAAACAGGAAGTAGCTCTTCTCCTCCACTCTGGGCTGGTAGTAAGGGTAGGTGGCACATGAGTCAAGGCAGAGATCAAGAATAAACAAGAACAGGCACCATTCCTCTTCAAATAACTTGTATCTCCTTTGTTGTATTATGTTGTCTGTATACTGCAATTCAGCTTTTAGCTGTGAATGTGTACAACTATAAAACCTTGGTACATCAGGAAGAGAGTAGGGAGTGATGGTGATTATACTTGTAAACAATACTGTATTGATTAATACAGTGTAGATAGTGGCACTGCTGTAGTGGTTGAATCTCTTTCTGTTGCTATTAACTGACTAAATGTATTTAGATTGTTTTTAGAATAATCTAACTGTTCTTACTCAACTATTTTAATTTGCTTGAGAGTGCAGTTATTTATTATACAGTAATGAAATCGCAATTCCCTAATTCTAGTTCTTACCTTGGCAGGGAACCAGACCAGTGTCTTGGTGTCGTTGTACATGAACATCTCAGACTCTGGTGCCAACAGCTCTTCAAACACATGGAGGAAGAAGTCCCTTTTGTTGACGAGCGACAGCTTAATGTCCTCCACAAACTGCACCTGAGGGATACAGTAAGATAGGCCACATTTAGGTTGAGTTCTAGACTCTACCACTGGGCACAGACGTCAATTCAATGTCTATTCCACGTTTGTTTCACTGGAACCAACGTTGATTCAACCAGTGTGTGTCCAGTGGGTAGTGACAGTCTAACATTAAAATGTTAAATCGAGTAGCTGAGATTTGGTTTGATTTGGCCAAGATTAGTTGAGTTGTAACATTCGGTCTCAGGGATAATTCTTTGAATGTTACTTTATTGTCCCTTTTGAACTGACAAAAGATAATTTTACCACAAGTTCTCTCTGGAAGTAGTCATGATCTGCAGCACCCAGTTGTCTGAAGGTGTCTTTGATGAGTGACGGGCGCCTTAAGGTCAACTGGAAGACTGGAGCAGGGGGAGATTCTGGGTTGTCTGGGAACGTTCCAGAAGGACACATCACTGTTAGCCGGTGGGCTAGTTTGTGAATCTCCTGCAATATATAAATATACACTAGTTTCAAGTTTTTTTCATGTCACGTGCACAAGTACATTGAAATGCATTTCCTGCTATATATATACATAAACACATGAGAAAGTAAGCTATATACAGGGTCAGCTCCAGGGTCTATTTAGAGTGATATACAGACTGGTCTTTGGAAACCACTGGGTAGGCTATGGTATACTTGAAAACAAAGATTCAATAAAAGGATTTAAAACAGCCAGTGGAATAACACAGTATACCTTAGTAAAAAGTGCATTGTTGTTGAAAATCGCCATCTTGCAGATCAGACTCAACACAAATGGGTAACGGCAAAAGATGACTGGTGTCACCTCTGTGTCCTAGAAGTGACACAAAAGAAAAATGAAAGTGCATCTCAATAGTCTACATGGGTTCCATCTCTGTCTCATTCCATCAATCTGCACTGAAAGAACTGGACAAGTGAAACCAGATTGGCATCCACCACATTATAATTCTAACATTTGAGTAATTTAGAGATGATTTGGTTATTTTATTACCTCCCTTGTTGACCAAAAACGCCAAAGATTCACATCCCCCAATAGAAGAACACTATTGTTGATCTCTTCCACATAAAAGGTACTGGCGGGAACTTCCTGGGTTCTTCTGGCCCTTTTGTTTGCCTTTGAAATAACATGTCAGCATCAAAATAGATTTGCACATGTCCCTTGCAGTTCACAATATGAAGTATGTTACGGCATGATCAACAATACTGACAGACGGCAACTACAGAAAATGGTCAGGAGGATTATAAAAATGATTGACACAAACACTGACTCTGTGGAGGTACTTGAGGGCTTCCAGCAGGAATTTGACTCCGGGGTTGTGGGTAGCCAGAAGACCGTTCCTCAGCATAAATGACAGGGCATTCTTCCACATCAGAATGTGCTTAGTCATGATGGAAGGCTCCAGTGACGACCACCAGTCTTCTATAACATGACAAATGAATACAAGTCCAAAATATGTTAATTATATTTCCTGTGCAAAAAAAATATTATCTTATAATATATGGTCATGTGTCAGTGTCAGCTATGCTTCTATTATAATACAATTCTGTAAAATTATACTGATGCTAAATTCACTGATAAAGTGACAAGGTCAGAGGTTATATACTTAATGTTTTTATGGCTGTGTCATTCAGATGTTCAACGATAACTATAGATAAAGCCAAGACCATCTTCATGACGCTGAGGTCCTCATGGAGAAGAGAGATTGTGGGTAGTAGCATAAAGATCTCTGGTGACTTGATGACAGCTGCTGAACTGCAAATATTGTCCACCAGTGGCTCAATATTTATCTATATAGAAAATTAACAGAGAAATTAGGAGAGTAACATTTAGTTCTGTTCTAAATATATATTCATTTAACATATGGGTTTAAAGAGTAAGTTGATCTTAACTGATTTCCTAATCCAAGGTATGTTCAGTAGCTGGTCGAAAACCTGGCTAGCAGCTTCTAGGTCCACTGTCAAAGCTCCGGCTGCTTGTGGAATCTCACTGGTCATAAGAAACAGAGGGCATAGCATTAGCAAGAACACAACATAGTTCTAACTGTACACATCATGGGATGGAACCAAAATCATTTTCCAATCGTTTCGCTCTGAACAGAACCATTCTTTTTTTTGTTCCATTCCTGTTCTGACCAGCAAATGATGCAATGATGTTGCAAATGATGCAAATGATGTTCTGAACCGGTTCGAACCCCCAAAAAGTTTACCGGTTTATATCGTTCCTTTCTTTTTTTATACTTTGTTTTTATTTTAGGAACACAAAGAAAGTACAGATAAAGTAAAATAAAAGATCAACAAAAAAGATCTGGCAGTTACAGTGCACGTCATACCTTCATCATCATATCATCATATTAGTTACATTGACATCTTTGAATTAGACCTTTGAATTAGATTTGCAGCATACTGCAGTTATACTGCATTCTAATTATAGTTATACTACAGTGTTATACTGCACTCTGACTGCAATCTTTTTTCATAAGAGATAGGCTCTTTGTAGCGTGTTTTCCCCATGCTTTTAAAATTAACGGTTCTGTTCTGAAACAGTATAGATCACCTTTGTTCTCAGTTCTAGTTATGTTCCTCGAAAACAAAAAAAATCTGTTCCCTAAACCAGTTCCAACCCCTGGTTAGGGCTGTAACAGTACACCTTTTCATACTGGACCGTTCTTTACGGGACCTCGGTTCAGTCCGCACTGTGAACCCGAATTATAACATTCAAGAAATAACACTAGGCCTATAGGCTATGTAGCGTTGCATGCCATTACCTCGCCCCTACAAAAAAATATTGCAGTCAGAGTGAAGTACAACTGCAGTATGCTGCAAATACTGCATCCAAAATAACACCGCTATGACAAGCTAGACGTTAGTCTACTAGCTAAATGGCTGGCTATCTTAGCCATCTAGCTTCTCACAGTTTGATGCAGTCAAGACAGATACTAGGTAATTATATTGGATGATGAATAACCTAGCTATGACAAGCTAGAAGCTAGTCTACTAGCGCAAGTTGACTCGGTTGGTTGCTGCCTCTCCCTGCCTCCTCCTTTCTCTCGTTTCACTTACTCGCAGAACACACACCGCAAGGCCCTTCCTCCGTCTGCTCTCCCTCATAAGGCCACTCCGTCGCCTACCCTCCCTCGCACTGTATCAGCTCTGGTTAATAAAATAGCTTACAAATGGACTTTTCTGCTGCTTCCCTCACTCTGGTCCGACAACGTCTATATGGAACTAGTCGTCCTTTGGTCCGTTTGGAACAGGTCTCTATATTGACAAATGTATTTATGCATATTTCTCCAGGTGGGAAAGCTCCAGGTCCATATCGGAACGGGTCCAACTTTTTAGACCTCTCCTTGAGACCCAACATAACCAGCTCTGTCAGAACAGAATGAAACTGGACTTGGGCAACAAATAGAATGATTTTTAATTTAGTGTATTTTGCAAAAATAAACAAAAAAAACATTTTCCGCTGTACCTTAACCGAAACTGAACTGTGACCCCAAAACCACAATGCATACCGAACTGTGGGTTTGGTGAACCATTACACCCATACCCCTGGTACACATACCATTTTCATTTCAAACTATCCAAACCTTCCATTTTAAAATAGCTTACCTGGCTTTGGTGAAACTGGCCACAAGACTTGAACTTGTTGAGAACATCAAGGATATTTCTCTGTTGGAACAAATGTGGACACATTTGATGTTTCAGTACAATTATACAAAAATAAATACAACTGAAGGGTGCAGTGACATACCCGATGGGTTGGACATAATACTTTTTAAAAAGATAATTGATGAGAAGAGTTATCAACTGGAAATCAGCCAATCCTCCGTCGTTCACACAATTATAAAAAATTGAAAGAGCATGGGCGACGGAGAGAAACAAAATGGTGCAGTTTGATAAGGGCACTGGAGATAGGGGTGGGGGCTAGCGGGTCTGGGCAGGTGTAATGTAGTGAGGTTTGTATGATGTAATCGTTAGCATGAATGTTTTGTACAGATTCTAAAATATAAAATAAAATCGTATAATTTTTTTTATTACTAAAATACAACCAAACAATACATGTTTGTTTATTTCATTTTTAGTTAGCTAGAAAAAAAATAAAAAATAACAAAGAACCTTTGTCTACGGTAGATTGTATGTTCTAATATTTAATGTAAATAATAAATGAACCTTTGCGCCTCTGCATTTCCTTGCTCCATCGACAGCCATTTTTGCAACTTGGCTTTATCTAACCTCCCGATTGGCTGTTCTCTTTCAGAACTCTACAAAGGAAGATAAAGCAATATAAGAATTTCAAATATCTCAAACATGAATTAGCTGCTTGAGACACTTAGAATGTTCCAGTCTCCCTTTTACTGAGGTATAAAAGGTCAGAAACATTACCTCAGTGGTGTAAATGAAGTTTGAATTCCATCCCACTGATATCTTCATGTCTGCTAAAAAAAAAAAATGTACAGAAGAGGTTGTAGGGACATAAAATATCGTAAAATATCGTAATGTGTTCTTACTCAGTCACACAAACACTACATAGTCAGTATGTAACTGCATAATAGCATTGAATAGAATCAAATACAAAATAGAAAAGAATAGAATAGAATACACATTGTATCTGGTACCGTTGTGTATGACTGTTGCTGCCCCACCAGAATCCCTTTTCAGCAGCACTGAGGTGGGTTGCAAGCTGCCCCCTGTGTTGCCAGTCCCTAGCTGACCTTTGACCCCACTGCCAAAGGCCCAGAGTTGACCTGAGGACCCCAGCACCAGGGTGTGATGGCTGGCAGAGTTACAGTAAGACAAAAACACAGTCAGACTGAGAATGTTCAAGATTGTTTTCCTATCTGTTTATTATATGTGTATATATGTGTATAAGTAGCATTATGCTGTTGGTCATTACCTGCCACATGCTATCTGTGAGGCCAGTCCATCCATACCCTCTACCAGTTTGGGTAGGAGTTCGTTAGCTGATGCGTTGTGCCCAAGCTGGCCTCGGCTTCCCTCTCCAAAGGTGAACACCTGTCCACCCTAAAGACCACAAAGAACCAGAACCAGTTGTTGACATGTCAAGGCCCAGAGTTGTTCCTGGTCTAGTCAGGTCAGGGCCCTAATCACTTCTTAAAGAGACAGTATAATAGTATTGAAGGGTCGACCTTTACTCTGGTAGCCCTGAGTCTTGATCTGTAATAACAGCCATAATCAGGATATATTCTGTATAACCTGTGACTTTCTATTCTGTAATAAACTGTAACTTCTCATTTAGTACTTTCTATTCTGTAATAAACTGTAACTTCTCATTTAGTATGAGATTGTATTCATGCACTCAGATAACAACTTGTATGGTTCATTGTGTATCCAGACACTTGATCATTTGTTTTTCACCTCTGTTCAAGGTCATTTCATATAACTGGCTTTATTTATATGTGATGAATTGTATCTTCGAGAGGATGCCGACTTTGTGTGCAGAACTATCTCCCAGTGGGCCCACTGTTTAAGACATTAAATCATTTTTATGAACTAATGAACAGCTGTCGGATTTGTCTCCTTTCACACCAACATCTCCCTTGGGGCCTTCAGTAAAAATACAGTAATAGTATGATCCCTTGGTGAGAACAACAGTGTCCCTCTCCACAGTAATAGTATGATACCTTGGTGAGAACAACAGTGTCCCTCTCCACAGTAATAGTATGATACCTTGGTGAGAACAACAGTGTCCCTCTCCACAGTAATAGTATGATACCTTGGTGAGAACAACAGTGTCCCTCTCCACAGTAATAGTATGATACCTTGGTGAGAACAACAGTGTCCCTCTCCACAGTAATAGTATGATACCTTGGTGAGAACAACAGTGTCCCTCTCCACAGTAATAGTGTGATACCTTGGTGAGAACAACAGTGTCCCTCTCCACAGTAATAGTATGATACCTTGGTGAGAACAACAGTGTCCCTCTCCACAGTAATAGTGTGATACCTTGGTGAGAACAGCAGAATGTGCCTCTCCACAGCTGATGAAGGAAACCCCCAAGACTCTGAGAGCAGGCACAGAACAGATGTTGAACCGGCCTGGCAGGGGGAACAAGCATCAAACAAGCATCATGCAATATTCCCACACTATATAATACATCTGGAAAATGACTTAGTGGTTATGACAAAGGAATCCAAGTTCAAATGAGAAAATGCTGGTGGATAAGCCTGATTAGCTTTTTATACAAGTAGCGTACAAAGATAGAGAGTGCCGTAGTACCTTTCTCATCCACACGGTTGAGTCCCAGCTGCCCAGCCCTGTTCGCCCCACAGCAGTAGACCAGGCCTGGGAGGGTGAGGGCCAGAGTGTGGGTTCCTCCAGCTGCTACCTGGGTCACTGGGACCCCTGTGAGGGGGCGCACCAGGGCAGGTATGGGCTGCAGAGGGACTCCCTTCCCCAGGCCCAGCTGTCCATGGCTGTTCAGACCCCATGAGAACACCTGTCCTCCTGTAGAAGACAAGGAAATTACATATTTCATTACAATTACATCACAACAATTCCAGAGTTACATTCTTTCCTAATAAATATCATCTCACTGTCCTTTTGATGTTCACTCTTAGAAAAAATTGTTCCAAAAGGGTTCTTCGGCTGTCCTCATAGGATAACCCTTTTAGGTTCCAGGTAGAAGAACCCTTTTGGTTTTCATGTAGAAGCCTCTGAAAAAAGGGTTCTACATGGAACCAAAAGGGTTCTCCAACGGGTTCTCGTATGGGAACTGCTGAATAATCCTTTTAGGTTTAAGACAGCACCTTTTTTTCTAAGTGTAGTCTAACTGATGCATGTGGTTGTCATAGTTTAGATGGAATGCAGCGTGTGTAAGAGACATCAGTAGGTACAGTATGTTATACCTGTAGTCAGGGCCAAAGAATGGGAATTTCCACAAGCAACCTGTATCACTGTTATCGGCAAGGGCGAAGGTATTGGAACTGGTCTGTGAAAAAAAAGGAGACATCTAGTACATTTTGTCTTTGTTAGTGATCAGTGGAATCCAAGAGGGCTCTCATTACTTGACAATGTAAATCATGGATGATATTTAACTATCAATATCTATTTCAAGTTTAAGTTGAGGTTTCCTTGCCTTGGCCTGAGGACTTTGGAGACAGTAGTAGGTGCGATGCCCAACTGTCCCTCACCCCCTGCCCCCCAGGAGTAGACCTGTCCTGATGCGCACACAGCAACAGAGTGGTCCTGACCACAAGACACAGAGACCACTGCCCCCAGACCCTCCACTGGGGCTGAAACGGGTAGAACACACAGGCACACACACAGGTCTACATCTGTTGTATTCGGAGCATGTGACAAATACAAATTGATTTGATTAGACAACGTTTTATTTGGAAGTCCTGTCTTGTCCTGGAAAGGGTTAAATGCTAGAACATTGATAAGATGTAATTTAATGCATGAAGGAGTTAATCGTCAATTTATCTGAGTCATCTTGAGGATGACGTCAAGTTCGATCCTAGTGTGTATTTTATTGGATTTTTTTTTCTTCATTTCTCTACTTTGGGAGAAACGAAACTGGAACCAAACCATGAGCGCCTATTGTGCAGTAGTTTTATTGAGGGGTGTCAGTTTCTAAAAGTTGTCGTTAAACGCAGCAGAAACGAAACATTATATAATCTGACATTATGAACAATATCACTAAAATATTTGGGGGTAGTGATGAAAAATAATAAACGCATTCAGAGTCAAACAAACGTACTTTTCCAGTAGCACTTTTTTCAAATTAGCCTACATAAGAATGTGATTTTAATCTGCATTTATTCTGCAAATTCTGGCTACATATTCCGATAGCATTCATTGATGTCTTCTTACCTGGTAGTTTTGAATTTATGTTCCTCTGTCTGCCAAGTTGTCCCTTTGAGTTGCGCCCACATGATAGGATCCTGCCATCTACCGTGAGAAATAAAGTGTGTTGCTCCCCGCAAGCAATTTCTGTGACTTTATCAGAGAATATATTCCCTGCTATAGGAACAGACACATTCTCAAAGTTTAGACCAAACTGTCCACTCGAACCGTCTCCCCAGCAAAACATGATGATGTGAAGGTGAAGGTGATGCCTAACGTTACATTAGTAATAACGCAGTCCAACCTGCGCGCGCGCTATGTGCTTGTGGTTAACATTAGTCATCAGCGATCATATCAGCTAGATTGTTTTATGTACAAAATGTTTTGGACCCCACCTGTTTTGAGGCTCACCTGTTTAGCTTAAAAAAATTGTTTCAAAAAATAATTATATATATATGTTATTATGGCATCCGTATGTGTCACATATCAGTTTGCAAACGATGTAAAAAAATATATATATAAAAAAAAGCTTTAAAAAATTGTTAAAAAAAAAAAATATATATATATATATATATATATATTTATTTATTTATTTTTTTAAACAATTTTTTAAAGCTTTTTTTATTTTTTTATATATATATATATATATATATATATATATATATATATATATATATTCTTTGCATGTTATTTTGGCATCCGTATGTGTCACATATCAGTTTGCAAACGATGTAAAAAAAATATTTTAATTTTTTTTTTTAAATGGAGTAAAGCCGCATGCAAACATGGTCTCTTTTTTGCTTCCTTAAGTGAGGCAGCTCCAAAATGTGCAGTGCTTTCTGTGGTGGTGGGGCAGCCTGTGGAAAATATGGAGCTGAGAGGTTGGTAATGTTCTCTAGTTGTGCTGTGATTGGCTCAGTGTTCTGTCACTCATGGGGTCACTACATCACGTAGAGCTCGAATATTCAAGCCCCTTAGGTGCTGCCATAGACTTACATTAGAAGTGCCCATCCAAGAAGTCTCAAGGTCATTGACCACAGAAAAAAACTTACTTCAAATCACGTTATATCTACCATAACTATGACTGGACTGATGTCAACATCACACTTTCAAAATCTTAGCTAGCAAGCTAGACAAGCAGTCATCATCATGAATCAAGTCGACAATCAACTGGAAAATCCTTTTCAATCCTTGTAATATGAAGAGAAATTATAGATAAAACGTTCCAGTGCTCATCGCACATTGGACATAAACATTACACAACAAGTTGGGAATTGCAAATTCAACAATGAGTGCTGAGGAGCGACTGCAGCCTCAGATTCGGTCCCAGGCTGTCACAGCCGGCCGTGACTGGGAGACCCATGGGACGGCACACAATTGGCCCAGTGTCGTCTGGGTTAAGAAAGTGCTTGGTTGACCGGGATTTCCTTGTCTCATCGTGCTCTAGCAACTTCTTGTGGCAGGTCGGGTGCCTGCAAGCTGAGTCAGTCATCAGTACGACTGTGTTTCCTCCGACACATTGGTGCGGCTGGCTTCCGGGTTAAGCGAGCAGTGTGTCAAGAACCAGTGCGGCTTGGCTCGCAGAGTCCCTAGGGGAGTTGCAGTGATGAGACAAGATCGTAACTTCTGGTCCATGGCATTGCATGTGAACCTTTTTTTAAATTGTATTTCATATTACTCCCTTTTTCTTCCCAATTTCGTGATATCCAATTGGTAAAGCTTGAAGACGTTGGCCATGCTGTCAATCCAGCATGACTTCTGCCACATTCAAAATAACTGGAAACCCGGAACTGGGAAATCTCAGACTTCAGTGAGTTCAAGACAGCTGGGAACTCTGAAAAAAGCTACGACTGAGAAAATACGGAAAATAATTTTGAAAGGTCATCCATCTCGGAATTCCAAGTCGGGAACTCTGGCCTCTTTCTAGAGCCCACAAGAAGGACAGCCATGCCACCTTCCTGTTCAAGTGAGCACAGCACAGCAAGGTGAATCCAAAAATGTCTTGTATGTTGCTGCATAAATTATGTAATATGCCAGGGAGATATGTACACTGTAGCTAAGAAAGTAATACTAAGTGTATGTTGTGTAGTAAGATGTTAGTAGCCCATGTAGCTCAACCTAATAATTTGGTCCCTTTCCCCCCTCAGAACTTAGCCTACTGTTCTGACTTGATGGTGCACATGTAGCCTATAGCCTGTTTAAGAAAAATGTAATCATCAAATATTGTAAGAGCTTTCATTGTCTGCTTATATGCCCCCTTTATTTATCCTATGGTTCTGACTTGGTGTGCAGGGAGAATACTGTAAGAATGGCCCATGTTTTGAATTATGTCACTGTACATTTCAAAGTGCTGAACAAATAGTTATTTTGACTACGTCCATCCTAGCTCGGATTGCCTCTTATCCGCTCGTCGTTCCCTTATGCCATAGTTTGTACATCTCAATTGTCAGTAGAAACCACATTTGTTTAAGCAAGTCAGTCATATCAGCTATGTTTTTTTAAAAGGCAGTAAATTAGGCTGAATGAACTGTTTCGCTGCCAGACAAGGCTCAGCTGATAGCCAGGTGTAGATGTGGTAAGGGTTAACTGCCAGCCCCATTCCGCAAACCTGAAGCCCTCTTCCCCAAAGCTAACGACCCGATTTGTGTGTTTTTTTGTTTTACAATAACATTATAATCCTACTATGGTATTAAGGGTCATTGCCAGGGTTTGAGTTTTAGTGAGGTCTGAAGTTGAAGCTCATTTACTGCATTTCTATACGATTAAAAAACAATCACATTGGTTGCTGTAGCTTAATAAAGCTCAGTCGATCTACAAAACACATAGCCTATTAGCTATACAATTAGCCACTACACATTAACTCACAATAACTCAGCACTGGGATTAAAAACTATAATTGAATATGTACAGAGAGATCTGTAAGTCTAGCTGTTAAGAGCATTAAGCCGGTAACAGAATGGTTGCTGGTTTGAATCCCTGAGCCGGCTAGGTGAAAAATCGGTCAATGTGCCATTAAACAAGTTATTTAATCCTAAACGCTAATCTGTAAAGTGTAACTGAGATGGACTAATTAATTGACATATAACAAGAGGAAAACTGCCAATGTACAACCAAGTTTAAAAAATGCATGTTATGTATTCTAACAACAAGTCTTTTTAAACTTTATTTAACTAGTTAAGAACAAATTTTTATTTTCAATGATGGCCTAGGAAAAGTGGGATAACTAACTGCCTTGTTCAGAACAACAGATTTGTACCTTATCAGGTCAGAGATTTGAACTTGCAACCTTTCGGTTACTAGTCCAACGCTCTAACCACTAGGCTACCCTGCCGCCCTGTGAGACCCAACACAGCACAATTGAAAAATATATGGCAAATAGAAATGAAAATGTGTCGTTTTGCTCACAACCCAATGTAGCTTTCTGTTTTTATGTCATATCAATAGTTTTCATGACCTGCTGTGAGTAACCATGGGTAAACAATAGTTTTAATGACCTGCCCTGAGTAAACATAGGAAAACAATAGTTTTCATGACCTGCATTGAGTAACCATGGGTAAACAATAGGTTCATGACCTACCCTGAGTAAACATAAGAAAACAATAGTTTTCATGACCTGCCCTGTGTAACATAGCTGTACAGCTGTGATAAGATTTATTAGGATATGCACAGAGGAATGCAAATATTTACAATGTGATTTCCATCCTAGAGACACAACACATGTTCTATATCTCTCTCTGTCCCTCTCATACACTCAAACCCCTGTCTCCTCCTCCTCTTCCCTACAGCCAGTCTCTACAGATCCACTGCTTTAGACTAGAGGAGCACAGTACCATGACGGTGTCCAAGGCCTGGACGTTACGCCAGCACTTCCAGGGTTTCCCCAAGGCTAGTGATTTCCATCTGAGGGAGGAGATGCTGCTGCAGACCAGGGATGGACAGGTGAGGATAGGATAGGATAGACTTTAAAGGGCAATTCCACCACTTTTCAACCTTACTTTCATTATCTGCAGCACAATACCAGTGTGTACATATGTGGAAATGGTGCATTTCTATGTTTTGTAAAAATATATATGTAACATTAAAAAGTTCTACTTGATAACATCATCAAAAGTTTTAAAAACAGTGGTTTTCCAACACTGAGATTCACGGTGATGTGGGGAGCAAGGTAATACCTTCCCTCTGGGTAGAACCACATTGCAGTTTTTTTTTAAATCACAGTTTTTTAAACTTTGAATCCTACCCTGTGATGTCACAGAGAAGCCTTTTTTAGGACCTTCTTATCTTTTTAACCACGGATCATAGAAGCACACTCTTTTCACACATGTAGACACTGGATTGGTGCTGTAGATAATGAATATGAAGTTGAAAATGGGAGTAATTGCCCTTTAATGTCCCTGGGGGGAAAATGGTCTTGGACACATGCAGTAGCCCTACTGAAAATTTCACACAAAATTAACACATTCCATGTTATGTTAAATGACTTGATAATCTGTGGTTAATACATTTGTATTAGAAACAGGTTATCTGCACCGAAACAGGGAGGGACTAATCTGAATTTGTCCCCCACCAAAAAAATGTGTATTCTTTGCAAAACGGTGTGCACTAATGAATACACCCACAGTTGGAGGCTGTGTTCCTGAGTGTGGACCCCTACATGAGACCCTACAGCCAGGCGATGATGAAGGTGGGAGATGTGATGATTGGAAACAAGTTGCCAAGTAAGGGAACATTAAGGGGGACGGAGGTGGGCATGTGGACGCAAACACACCATAGACTTTCTATACTGCATTTCTGTACAATTTAAAAACTCAAAAATGCTATTTGGAAAAAGGCAAAAACAAGCCAGAATTACCCCCAGACTTTATCACTGTTGTTGTTGTAGCGTCATTCACCTCAGTCAATCTACAAACACAGAGCCTATTAACTATACAATTAGCCACTACACATTAACTCACATCAACTCAGCACTGGGAGGATTAAAAACTATAATTGAATATGTACAGAGGAATCTCTGTAAGCAGAAAAAGTATTTTATTAACAAAAGGTAAACAAATACATTTGCATTACAGAACTTGTATTTTTTTTGCAGTTCCACAGCTAATTTCCTGCAATTCTACACATTTTACCATGACTTATGTCATGTTAACATGATATCTGAGTGAGAACAACTAACCAAATCAATGGGGGCCCCCTGGGCACGTGCCCTGTGTGCCTGGTCAGTAATTTGGCCATGACAACTACATGGTAGCAGGTAGCCTAGCTGCTAAGAGCTGGTAACCGAAAACATGGTGGATTGAATCCCTAAGCCGACTAGGTAAAATATCTGCTGATGTGCCCTTAAGCAAGTTACTTAACTCTAATTGCTCTGGATAAGAATGTCTTCTAAAATGTACAAGTTTAGATAGCTAATGTACCAATCTGTAAAATATGAATTAACATGGGCTAATTGAGTGACATATAACAAGAGGAAAACTGCCAATTGCAGAATATGTATTCTACTATTCTAACTCTCAACAATAAGTTCAGGCCCTACACAGCACAGTTGAAAGAAATATAATAGCAAAGAGAAATCAAACTGGGAGGTCTTCAAAGATAGATGGGAGGGGTTGAAGGTAGCTGAAGGATGGGACTAAAAACAAACAAAAGATAGTTAATGTAAAATATACTGTATCCATAAAATGTATATTGTATGTATGAACTGGAAGTAGAAGCCAAAGTGTTGTTGTCCATTAGTTTACTCCAATTAGGGGACGGGTGGTACGTTTAGGGATACAAATAATATATATTTATATATATCAATGGTACGTTTAGGGATACAAATAATAAATATATATATATATATATATATATCACTGTATTTACCCCAAAAATATATGGGGTTTGGAAATGATGCAGACAACTACATTGACAGAAGCCTCAATCTATCAGCAATATTAAAGCTGATCTTATTTTCATTTGTCCTCTTATGTAGCTACAGCCCTGATGCTATTATATTTCATTCTGTTACGTAGAATACTATCACGTGATCTTGCAGACATTGATTCAGCTTTGATCTAACTTTATTAAACAAGCACCATTCACCTGAGTATCCTGTTCTCTGGGCAGCCAAACTGTAGCAGAGGCTGTGCATAAGGTAGAGAATTACGCACTTTCTCAGAATCTTCGGACCTTTAGCTACCAGGAAAAGTTTTTTTTGTCAAGATGGAATATCCTACAGTTTGTCAGAATTTACTAGAATTTCACTTTTCGTAAGAGATTAGGAGAATTTACACAGCAAATTAGGATAATTAATGTAGCAGATTAGGAGAATTAGGTTAAGGATAGAAAAATGGTTAAGGTTAGCTAAAATTCAAACATTTCCGAAAGAGGGTTCCTAAGAATTCATACCCACAGCCAATCTGTAAAGAGATAAAGAGCTCTCAATTTCTCTCAATTTTCTCCACTGTTTGATCATTAAAGTATGATTGGCTTTCATTCATTTAGTTCATAATTATTTGACCAATCAACTGCACATTAGGCTACGAGGGGTCCGGAGGAGGCGTAAATGTTTCTATTAACAGTGGTTTCACTGGAAAAAACATTAAGCATTTATGAAAGTTTATATTTATAAAGACTGCTGTTAATGTCTGAATATTTTCAGTTGTTAGCTCTGAATGTGCTTCATTGACTAAATAAATTCATAATATTGACAGACGTAGATAAAAACAAACTGCTAGGCTACTAGTAACATGCTTCCCATTTCAAGCATCTCCAAACACATCACAGTGGGTTATAGCATGGAGAAGCTTCTCCTGTAGTGTGTCGATACTGCTGTAGTTAGGGAGGCATAATGTCACAGAGCACGTTTGTGCTTTCGGATAATATTCATCAGCGTCAGTGCTGCCCAAAGACGTGATTTGCATCTGCAGTTTGGAGAGACTTCGTCCTCTGGGCAGTCTGTCGGTTCCAGTCAGAAAAGCTAGAAGTTAGAAATGAGAGGAGAAGAATGATAAACTGACCAAGCATTTGTGGAGTGCTACAATGATTTACTTAAAGGGGCAATCAGCAGTTGAAACAATAACAAAGCATCCTCTCCGCCAATGTGTCGGTATAAAGCTGAAGGAAGGGAGAAATTGAACCACCCTCAAATTCATAGACAGAGCTATGGATGAAAGGACTGACCATCCAAAATAGTTTTAACCATGTTTTGAGGCTATAAAAGTGTTTTTTTTACCTTAACTTTGTTTACAAACATTGGGAAAAAACAAGCTTATATTTTGGGTTCTGATGGGGTACGCCAATGAGGAACTAATAAGGTACAGTTGAAGTCGGAAGTTAACGTACACTTAGTTTGGAGTCATTAAAACGCGTTTCTCAACCACTCCACAAATTTCTTGTTAAACCATAGTTGTGGCAAGTCAGTTAGGACATCTAGTTTGTGCATGACATAAGTAATTTTTCCAACAATTGTTTACAGACAGATTATTTCACTTATAATTCACTGTATCACAATTCCAGTGGGTCAGAAGTTTACATACACTAAGTTGACTGTGCCTTTAAACAGCTTTGAAAATTCCAGAAAATTATGTCATGGCGTTAGAAGCTTCTGATGGGCTAATTGACATCATTTGTGTCAGTTGGAGGTGTATCTGTGGATGTATTTCAAGGCCTACCTTCAAACTCAGTGCCTCTTTGCTTGACATCATAGGAAAATCAAAAGAAATCAGCCAAGACCTCAGAAAAGAAATTGTAGACCTCCACAAGGCTGGTTCATCCTTGGGAGCAATTTCCAAATACCTGAATGTACCACGTTCATCTGTACAAACAATAGTACACAAGTATAAACACCATGGGACCACGCAGCCGTCAAACCGCTCAGGAAGAAGACGCGTTCGTTCTGTCTCCTAGAGATGAACATACTTTTGTGCAAAAAGTGCAAATCAATCCCAGAACATCAGCAAAGGACCTTGTGAAGATGCTGGAAGAAACAGGTACAAAAGTATCTATATCCACAGTAAAACAAGTCCTATATCGACATAACCTGAAAGGCCGCTCAGCAAGGAAGAAGCCACTGTTCCAAAACAGCCATAAAAAGCCAGACTACGGTTTGCAACTACACATGGGGACAAAGATCTTACTTTTTGGAGAAATGTCCTCTGGTCTGATGAAACAAAAATAGAACTGTTTGGACATAATGACCATGGTTATGTTTGGAGGAAAAAGGGGGAGACTTGCAAGCCGAAGAACAACATTCCAACCGTGAAGCACGGGGGTGGCAGCATCATGTTGTGGGGGTGCTTTGCTGCAGGAGGGACTGGTGCACTTCACAAAATAGATGGCATCATGAGGAAAGAAAATTATGGGGATATATTGAAGCAACATCTCAAGACATCAGTCAGGAAGTTAAAGCTTGGTCGCAAATGGGTCTTCCAAATGGATAATGACCCCAAGCATTCTTCCAAAGTTGTGGCAAAATGGCTGAAGGACAACAAAGTCAAAGTATTGGAGTGGCCATCACAAAGCCCTGACCTCAATCCTATAGAACATTTGTGGGCAGAACTGAAAAAGCATGTGCGAGCAAGGAGGCCTACAAACCTGACTCAGTTACACCAGCTCTGTCAGGAGGAAGGAGCTAAAAATGCACCCAACTTATTGTGGGAAGCTTGTGGAAGGCTACCCGAAACATTTGACCCAAGTTAAATAATTTAAAGGAAATGCAACCAAATACTAACTGAGTGTATGTAAACTTCTGACCAACTGGGAATGTGATGAAAGAAATAAAAGCTGAAATAAAATCACTACTATTATTCTGACATTTCACATTCTTAAAATAAAAGTGGTGATCCTAACTGACCTAAGACAGGGAATGTTTACTAGGATTAAATGTCAGGAATTGTGAAAAAATGAGTTTAAATGTATTTGGCTAAGGTGTATGTAAACTTCCGACTTCAACTGTATATTCTCCAAGGATCAATGGGTACATTCATTTGTAAGTCCAAAAATTGATGTAGCAACTGCAGATTGCCCCATTGAAGTTAGTTAATCATAATTGTGTTAACTCACTTAGGAACTTCTTCTTTTCCTCCTCTGAGAACTCTGTGAAAACACTCCAGAAGTTCTGGATGATGTCATCTGTGGGCCTATATCCTTGATAGTTGGCATTCTGTTATTGCAGAGAAAAACATAACGAAACAACTGCATGTACAGTAGACCATGCCACTGTATTATAGCCATAGACTGTATAGCCCAAACAGGATGGGACCAGATCTAACCACGGGAGCATAGAGCTGCTAGCCTGGCTACCATCTCTGTTCAGCTATTACATTCTACTCCTTGCCACTCATGTCATTTGGAGTGGAATGTTAGCTAAAAAGTCTGGTACTCTGACTACAGAGCTGCTATATAGGCTACCATACATGTATTTCAAATTATAGTTAATTATGTACTCTTATTACGTATCTAAACAGGTAGAATTTGACCTCTCTCAACTTGTCCCACTCGTAGTTGTCATCTCCTTGTAGAAGTGTCATCAGCTCCTCAGGTAGAAACATCCTCCATGTCTGTGTAGGGCAGCCTTTGTAGAAGCCGCTCTCAAAGTCTGCAAACTGAATCTGCACTGACTTGTTGAGCTTCATGTCAACATACAAGTCAACATATTTCTTCCTGTGAATGATATATGGCAAACCAATGTTTGTTTATGAGTATAGAACACATCCTGTGGAATCATTTTGTTAATTCAAGAGATTCATAAATTGATAAATCATCAAATATACCTGTTGACCATGGTAACTGGGAGCTCCTCTCCATTTGGTATCAGTTCTTGCCCTTTGTCCTTCAAAAGACAATAAAGATTAGTACTGCATCAGCTAGGATTACCCGTGTAGGCTACCAAAAACGGCTAAAGGTATCAATTCTCTCTTACCATGAAAACCAAATCCAGCGCTTCAACAACCTCCTCATCTTCATCCAACACATACTGTAAGCCACTAATTTGAAACAAACAGTAGAAATGTGATATGAGGAGATAATAGTATATCTGTAAAATAACTACACTGTTAAAATTATGTGCTTTGTTACACCCAAACTAGTGGCAACTGAGGTGCCACCAACTTGAAGGAGGCAAAACCTTAATTTTGCAGGAGTATTGAAATATCATCGTGAAATGTTTTGGTTATCCTCATGAAAGATACCTACATTTTAAGAAACATATTAAGTTGAATTTATTCATTCATTATTTTGGTAAAATGACATTAACAAATCATTGAAACGACTTGCATTCATTTTTTTTTTTTTAATTGGGGGGGTATTTTTACACTTTATTGAGATGGTTATGAAATGACAGAGGAGATACAGATAGGTGGGAGAAACAGATTGAAGGGTTGGAGCGGGGAATTTAACCCGGTCTTCGATGGGGAGAGGGTTGATATGTCTGGGCCAGGTACGTTATCGCTAGACATGGGCTCTGCACGACTTGCATTCATTTTTATAAAGTATATGTTGGTCTTTTTGTTGTCAATTTCAATTCACCTCAGAATAATTTCTTACAGTGTGGCTGCATAGTTGAGTGGGTAAAATTCCAACGAAATGTGCCTTACTGCCCTTCCTGTTTCTAACCTGTCTAAATAAAGCATTGAAAAAAATAATTCCACAAAAAGTTATTCTCCATGGGCCCTTATCATCAATCAATATTGATGAACCAGTGAACCAGTGATTGTATGAGAAACATAGTGTTTGTGTTTTGATGCTTCCTTTTACATGCATTGAAACCCTAAAAAGTGTTTTCACAACATTCTCTTAAAAACACAAATATTCAGGTTGAAAAAACACTTTGGGTGTTTCAGAGTACTCGATTTCTGTTTTAAAACACATTCTGTGCATCAAAACACTTCCCTTGGGTTTACATTCAAACCCCCTCGAAACACCAGATCTCATCTTAGGTGCACTACTTTTCCTGGTTTCATGGCACAATCATGGTGTTTTGAGACTTTCTACTTTTACATTGTTCTGTAGCAGCAGTTGAAGAGATGAACATATATTATGGGCCCCTCTTCTTTTTCAGCAGAATAATTGTACCGTGCTTCAGTTGGAGACAGCTCTTTAAGGTCATCCAATGTTGTAGTCAGACCCAGAAGCTTCTTGAAGAGAGCCAGAGGGAAGCAGAGGTTCAGAACACACTGATTATACAGTGCCTTCCCACAGAGCAGCCCAAGTAAGTAGAATTAATCAGTAATACCGCCGTCCTATGGATAAAAATAAATACATACAATGCCACAAGCCATTAAATATTATAAATATTTTATAGTATAATAACAGTACCATAATTGGCATTTCTAAGAATGGATATTTCTAAGTTAGTCAATTAAATTGTGGGGAAATATTGAGTTAAATCTGGGAACAATATGTAACTGAATATGGAACGTACATCTGTTGTGAGCCATGCTAGTCCAGACTCGTAAACCTCCAGTGTCTTTGGTTCCATTGTGAGAAGTTCCCTCCCCAGGAGGCTGAAGAATTCCAGTGAAACACCACCTTCATCCACACCATTCTCAGCTTGAAACTTCACCTGGAGACAAAAACAGTTTAGAGCACTTGAGATGATAACTCTAAATAGTCACACAGAAAGCTACCACATTCTCCAAAATACAGAAAAGCACAACACTTACCTTAAAAGCCACCATGTGGCAAGTCGTTTTTCGCAGATGCTGAAAGGTATCATCCAGAAGTGTTTCCCGATCCACCTTTAGGGTGTCGTCACAAAACCAACCGTATTCGATGTCCTCATGACAATCCTTGGATAAGATTATTAAAAGGTATGTGAATATTAGTGAAAACTCTTTGGCAGAACAGCAAAATATTACAATTTTTGAAAATTAAATTTGCCTTGTGCCCAGCAACTTCAATCTGGATAATGTCTAACATACACGGTAAAAAAAAAAGGTGGCATGGCAATGTTCTTTGTCTTAAGTGCTCTATTCAATTTGTCTGAAATCAAATAACGAATTTGACAGATCAATGTGATTTTTGAATTGAATGAAAGCGTCTAAATTGCTTTCAACATCTCATAGCAGTGGATGCAATGTATCGGTGGCAGCCTATCAGATGAGTTGGAGGGGTGGACTATTGGGGTCGTGACTTTCAGATTGTTATTTTTGGCTATCCCCGAGAGTGACTGTCATTCCATGTCACTTGCTCAACCTCATAAGGATTGGACCCTTTTTAAAAAAATTGCCTAAAATGACATACCCAAATCTAACTGCCTGTAGCTCAGGACCTGAAGCATGGATATGCATATCCTTGATACCATTTGAAAGGAAACACTTTGAAGTTGGTGAAATGAATGTAGGAGAATATAACACATTAGATCTGGTGAAAGATAATACAAAGAAAAAAACATGGGTTTTCCTTTTTTGTTGTTGTTGTGGTTCCATCAGCTTTGAAATGCGTCTTGCATTTCAGCAGGGGTAAAAACTGTACAACCCAGTTCCTACATTTGAATATAAAAATGTATGGGGGGGTTGTCCCGTATAGGTTAATGGTAATACTGTATGTTCACTGCCAGCACTGAATCTTAAATGAGATCCATGTAAGTACTGTTTTAGTAAAGAGTTTAGAAAGATTTATATTAATGAGATGGTCACCATTTGGTTACAAAATTGTTACCAGTTAATGTGAAAGTGTTTGGAGTAATTTTTCCATGTTATGGAACCATCTTAATATCTTGATTAACAGGACAGGGATTTAATTGCTTGTAACCCAAGTGAAGAAATTTGGATAGGTAATTCCAACATGATAAAATAGGTTATATATAAGTTTGGACACACCTACTCATTCAAGGTTTTTTCTTTATTTTGACTATTTTCTACATTGTAGAATAATAGTGAAGACATCAAAACTATGAAATAACATATGGAATCATGTAGTAACCAAAAAAGTATTAAACAAATCAAAATATATTTGATATTTGAGATTCTTCAAAGTAGCCACCCTTTGCCTTGATGGCAGCTTTGCACACTCTTGGCATTCTCTCAACCAGCTTCATGAGGTAGTCACCTGGAATGCATTTCAATGAATAGGTGTGCCTTGTTCAAAGTTAATTTGTGGAATATCTTGAGACAATCAGTTGTGACAAGGTAGGGGTGGTATACAGAAGATAGCCCTATTTGGTAAAAGACCAAGTACATATTATGACAAGAACAGCTCAAATAAGCAAAGAGAAACTACAAGCCATCATTACTTTGAGACAAAGGTCAGTCAATGCGGAAGATTTCAAGAACTTTGAAAGTTTCTTCAAATGCAGTTGCAAAAACCATCAAGCGCTATGATGAACCTGGGTCTCATGAGGACCGCCACAGAAAAGGAAGACCCAGAGTTACCTCTGCTGCAGAGGATCAGTTCATTAGAGTTAACTGCACCTCATATTGCAGCCCAAATAAATGCTTCACAGAGTTCAAATAACAGACACATCTCAACATCAACTGTTCAGAGTAGACTCATGGTCGAATTGTTGCAAAGAAACCACTACTAAAAAGAAGAGACTTGATTGGGACATTAGACCGGTGAAAATCTGTCTTTTGGTCTGATGAGTCCAAATTTGAGATTCTTTTGTCCCAACCACAGTGTCTTTGTGAGATGCAGACTAGGTGAACGGATGATCTCCACATGTGTGGTTCCCACCGTGAAGCATGGAGGAGGAGGTGTGATAGTGCTTTGCTGGTGACACTGTCAGTGATTTATTTCTAATTCAAGGCACACTTAACCAGCATTAACCACAGCAGCAATACGCCATCCCATCTGGTTTGAGCTTAGTGGGACTATCATTTGTTTTTCAACAGGACAATGATCCAACACACCTCCAGGCTGTGAAGGGCTATTTTACCAAGAAGGGGAGTGATGGAGTGCTGCATCAGATTGTCAGGATTTGGCCAGGATTGTTCAGGTTTTGGTCCCTAGATGCCCCCATTGTGATTTTTTGACCCTTTTGTTTTTCCCTTGTTCTAGTTATTAGTTGCACCTGTGCCTCATTTCCCTTGAATGTATTTAAACTCTTAGTGTTCCTCAGTTCTTTGCTCTGTGTTTGTATGTTAGCACCCAGCCATGCTGTGAACTTTTGTTTCTCTAGTTGGATTTTCTTGGGGTACTCTGGTTTTGTTCTTGTTTATTTTTGATTATTCTTTTGAGGTTTGTTTTTTCCCTGCTGTTCTTACCACTTTGTGAATTTTCCTTGTGTCTTGGAGGATATACATTTCTTCTCTTGGAATTGCTTTTGACGTTGTGGATTTATATTTTTGCCTGAAGATCTTTTTTCTTTATTAAATCACCGTCTCAAGTACTGCTGTGTCTGCCTCATCTTCTGGGTTCTGCCCACTATTAGTGGCTCAGTTTACTAAGTGACTGTTTCTCACACTGGAGACCTGAGTTTGTAACCGGGTCCTGACACAGATGACCTGGCCTCCATAATCACCTGATCTCAATCCAATTGAGATGGTTTGGGATGAGTTGGACCGCAGATTGAAGGAAAAGCAGTCAACAAGTGCTCAGCATTTGTGGGAACTCCTTCAAGACTGTTGGAAAATAATTCCAGGTGAAGCTGGTTGATAAAATGCCAAGAGTGTGCAAAGCTGTCTTCAAGGCAAAGGATGGCTACTTTAAAGAATCTAAAATATATTTTGATATGATTCCATATGTGTTATTTCATAGTTTTGATGTCTTCACTAATATTCTACAATGTAGAAAAATAGTAAAAATAAAGAAAAAAACTTGGAATGAATAGGTGTGTCCAAACTTTTTTTTTTATGTTAGTGAGTATTTGTGATTTATTAGGTTTAACCAAAGAGGAAAAGTAAGTTGAGTGTTGAAATAGGTTGCAACTTGAAATATAGGTTTCTTAATAATCAAATATAACGGTTAAATTAAGTCATGTATTTGGTTTCAACAAATGTTTTTTTTTTCAATTGAGAAAACCTGACTCATTTACTTCTAACCAGTTGATGCAACTTTTTTAGGTTGATCAAAAGTCATTTTTTACAGTGTAGTTTAAAAAAATGCAGGTACTTACTTTGATCTGATCAAATGCATACATCCACACTGTACATTTGGCTTCAGTGTCCAGGGTACAGGGGTGGTCCTTCAGGAGGCGTAATATGTTATCCTAAAGTGCCAAATGTAAAGGGATTTTACACTCAAAATACAACCTAGTGTAATTTCCCAACTACCTTGGCTGTAGTCCATTCCCCAAGACAGTTTTCAATATATATATTGTTTACGTAGGCATTTGTTACGTTAAAATACAAATGTTTCTAGTGATAGAAAAATAACATACCTTATAACATTCTATTTTGCTCAATATCATGTCACTTTCAATCCAATATGTGTCATCCTCTCCTGAGATATCCCAGACCAGCTCTCTCAGTTCTGAGTTTAAGTCTTGTACCTGAGTTTGGATAGAGGTGATAATGCCAAGTAGACATTATGCATTGCATTGCATGACCTGAAATATAACATTGCATGGTTTTTCATTAAATGATTGTTGCAGAAATGTGTATGAAATGCACTGTATTGTACAAACCAGCTTAGACTGAAAGAGAGAACAAATTTTGTTGATATGGAAAGTGTCAACTGTAATTCTTCTGCGTCTCTTGCTGTTCGCCTACATGCAAGAGAGAATATTGATATACAGTGCAGTGAACATTTAAAATGATTTGTGGCCATGAGCAATATTTGAAATGATCAAGTAATACCCACATCATAAAGCCTTTGCAGAACCCCAAAAGTCTTCTTTAATGATTTTCCATGATCACATCGTTTGACTGCCATCTGCTGAAGGTACTCTGCTGACGCGGAGTGGAATGCTTTCACCACGGTTCGGAAGAAGGAATCTGACAGTGTCGACCATAGGCCCTCTGTTGGAATTAGCCTGGAGTTTAGTTTATACAAGAGCACACAGATGACCTCATGTATCTAAAAAAAAGAGAATAGAATAATAGAAGAGAAGAAAATAGAAGAGAATATATGTATTGATGTATTGATCGATGGTGACTTTACCAAGGACCTGGAGCTTGTCTGGGTTCAGTCTGAGGACGGCAGCAGCGAAGGCCTCAGTAATGTCTATGCCACGTTGTTGTTTTCGGAGAACCCTCAGGAGCTCAGGGATGATGAGGTACACCCTCAGACCCTCCACCCCAATGGGATCCTTACTCAGGGAGGGAAGGAGTATGCGCTGGACAACATCTTCAACCTAGAACCATGACAGGAGTGCTTGTGGGTCACAACTAAATGACTTAAGTGGTCAAATTGAATATCAAGGACAACAAACAGAAGTATAGAAAATAAGTATCTGATCATAAAGATAATAAATGAAATGATACCTCAGCCAGAACTTTGTCCTTTTCTGCAAGCCTTTGAAAAGCCATTCGGGCGAGTGACAAGTCCAGGCCAGAGTGCTTCAGTGAGGTTTGGTAGTGTTTATCATGACTAGAGTAACAAGACCAAGAAATACTATTAAATATGCAACAAAAAAACAATAAAAGTATTCAATAATGTGATAAAACATTCATGGATAGGCAGTGAGATCTTACCGTTTGTCCAGGAAGCTCCCATTTAAACATGATGCAGAAGAGAACGTTTTTGTGATTTCCCTGAAAATAAAAGTGAAGAATCTTATAGTTCAGTGTATGTAAGTTCCTGAAACCTTCAACTTTTCAGTAGTTGTTTTGTGTCACTGAGTCATGTATGTTTGTGTTGCCTTGTCCAATTATCAACCATCATGAGTTGTTTATTTGTATTGATCCTGGGGACGAGGTTAATTTGTATCATACACTATATATACAAAAGTATGTGGACACCCGTTCAAATTAGTGGATTTGGCTATTTCAGCCACACTGGTTACTGACAGGTGTATAAAATCGAGCACACAGCCATGTAATCTCCATAGACAAACAGGCAGTAGAATCGCCTGACTGAAGAGCTCAGTGACTTTCAACGTTTCACTGTCAGAGGATGCCACCTTTCCAACAAGTCAGTTCGTCAAATTTCTGCCCTGCTAGAGCTTCCACGGTCAACTGTAAACGCTGTTATTGTGAAGTGGAAACGTCTAGGCGCAACAACGGCTCAGCCGCGAAGTGGTAGGCCACGCAAGCTCACAGAATGGGACCGCTGAGTGCTGAAGTGCGTAAAAAAATATATATGTTCTCGGTTGCAACACTCACTACCGAGTTCCAAACTGCCTCTGGAAGCAACCTCAGCACAAGAACTGTTCGTCGGGAGCATCATGAAATGGGTTTCCATGGCCGAGCAGTCGCATAGCATGTGCAATGCCAAGCATCGGCTGGAGTGGTGTAAAGTTCGCCACCAATGGACTCTGGAGCAGTGGAAACACGCTTTCTGGAGTGATGAATCACACCTCACCATCTGGCAGTCCGACAGACTAGTCTGGTTTTGGCAGATGCCAGGAGAACACTACCTGCCCGAATGCATAGTGCCAACTGTGGTTCGGACTAGGCTCCTTAGTTCCAGTAAAGGGAAATCTTAATGCTACAGCAATTCTAGACGACTTTGTGCTTCCAACTTTGTGGAAAGCCCTTTCCTGTTTCAGCATGGCAATGCCCCCATGCACAAAGCGAGGTCCATACAGAAATGGTGTCGAGATCAGTGTGTAAGAACTTGTCTGGCCTGCACAGAGCCCTAACCTCAACCCCATCGAACAACTTTGGGATGAATTGGAACGCCGACTGCGAGCCAGGCCTAATCGCCCAACATCAGTAACCGAACTCACTAATGCTCTTGTGGCTGAAGGAAGCAAGTCCCAATGCAATGTTCCATCATCTAGTGGAAATCCCTCCCAGAAAAATGGAGGCTGTTATAGCAGTAAAGGGGGTACAAACTCCATATTAATGCCCATGATTTTGAAATGAGATGTTCGACCAGCAGGTGTCCACATACTTTTTGTCATGTGGGGTACTTACTTCTGTATTTTCTTCCATGATTTTGAGTCGCATTGCAAGATCCATCTGTCAATGACGTCATTGTCTAATGTTTGAATCATTTTTTCAACACGGGAGTCATTCATCCCTTTTCCTGATTCCTGTAATAACAATTTGACGTAGTGTATAAAAACAATCTTAAATACTAAGGACTCACTCAGAACAAACTGTCTGTAAATGCAATACCTTAGCGGAACTGCACAAGGCAAAAGAATGGTTTCCTCCAGCAAAGGTTTGTTCAATTTGCTGGTCATCAATGTGGTCTGAAAGTTACCCAAAACAGTTAGGATGTTATAAACCTGTTATTTTATCATTTCATAGAGACCAACATTTCTGCCTAAGTACTGTATTACATTTTAATTAGGTCACGTTATGCAGAGGAAAATAAATGATTTAACTACCCTGTGGTAGCTGTACTGGCAGAGGCACAGACTGATCCATCTTGACTCCATTTCCCAGCTGCCCTTGCTCTCCACGCCCAAATGAGTAGATATTTTTGAAGGAGCCCACAAATGCCAATGTGTGGTTTCTAATTTGACAAACAGGATTGTAGGTCAAGGAAAAATCACAAATCAATTGTGATCCCTAAGAATGGATATATCTAATAATATTCCCAGTGACACTCCAAGCTACATCCATTGATCTTTGTGTGACTATGTATGATTTTACAGAGATTCACATGACTTATATCAATCTAGTAACTACATACCTTCCACAGGCTATCTGGGTCACCTTTGCCCCCCAGAGTTCGGCCACCAGTCGAGGTCGTAGTTCATTTCTGAGAGTGTTGTGTCCAAGCTGTCCATATCGACCCGAGCCAAATGTGAACACTAAACCTCCCTAGAACAAAACCCATCCACACATTTATCATGATGATGTGTTCGGCTCCTGTTGTTGATATGAATATTTATACTGTATGTGATGCTAACCAGCAAGACATCATTGGTCCAAACATTCTTTAGACCTTAATGGTACTGGGAGAATAAACATACTATCAGTTGGAAATATTGTTGTGTAAAAAACGTCAGAACCTTTGTCAGAACAGCAGTATGCTCCCCTCCACAGGAAACAGCAACGGTCTTCTTTAGATTCAGGCAATCAACAGGAGCTGGAGCAGCTCTGTCTGTAGAAAATAGATTTCACCCATTTTTCTTTTCTTCCTTGCTCGTCTTTTTTTTTTTTTGGACTAAATAATGATAATGATTTCATACTGTCTGCTTCAAACATATCAAACGTACTCCTTTTCTTTAAAACATACCAACTATTAAGGAAAGAGATATTATTTAATAATATTTGTGTATACAGTACCTATTGTGTCCCTCAGTCCCAGCTGCCCGGCGCTGTTCTTGCCCCAGCCGAACACAGCTCCAGAGAGGGACAGGGCGAAGCTGTGGTCTCCCCCAGCGGTGATCTGAGCCAGGGGGATCCCTGACAGAGACTTGACAGGCTGGGGAGACAAGGTGCTGGGCTCTCCCTCCCCCAAACCCAGCTGTCCGCTGGAGTTCTGGCCCCACGTGAACACTTTACCATCTAATGGAAGGTAAAATAATATTTGTACATAGGAAATATCACAGGACACGTGCTGCATTGTTAGAGTATGTGATAAATGTAGTTTTATTTTAAATGTCTATTGTGAACCTTCTCAGATTCCTTTTTTTTTTTTTCACCTTTTATTTATGCACTATGAACTTTTGGGCATGATGATGTCCCAATAAAACATCTCTATTTTAGCATTAAAGCATCAGTTTATTTTTTATTTTAAAAAATGTACAGTGTCTCCATCTCTTCCAGTATTCTCATGTTGATATCTACAGTGCGGAGAACAAGTATTTGATAACCTGAAAAATTGGCAGTGTTTCCTACTTACAAAGCATGTAGAGGTCTGTAATTTTTAATCATAGGTACACTTCAACTGTGAGAGACAGAATATAAAACAAAAATCCATTAAATCACATTGTATACATCAGAAAAGCAGAACTTAATATTATGGTATAGAAACCTTTGTTTGCAATTACAGAGATCATACATTTCCTGTAGTTCTTGACCAGGTTTGCACACACTGCAGCAGGGATTTTGGCCCACTCCTCCATACAGACCTTCTCCATATCCTTCAGGTTTCGGGGCTGTCACTGGGCAATACGGACTTCCAGTTCTTCCAAAGATTTTCTATTGGGTTCAGGTCTGGAGACTGGCTAGGCCACTCCAGGACCTTGAGATGCTTCTTACGGAGCCACTCCTTAGTTGCCCTGGCTGTGTGTTTCGAGTCGTTGTCATGCTGGAAGACCCAGCCACTACCCATCTTCAATGCTCTTACTGAGGGAAGGAGGTTGTTGGTCAAGATCTCGCGATACATGGCCCCATCCATCCTCCCCTCAATACGGTGCAGTCGTCCTGTCTCCTTTCCAGAAAAGCATCCCCAAAGAATTATGTTTCCACCTCCATGCTTCACGGTTGGGATGGTATTCTTGGGGTTGTATTCATCCTTCTTCTTCCTCCAAACACGGCGAGTGGAGTTTAGACCAAAAAGCTCTATTTTTGTCTCATCAGACCACATGACCTTCTCCCATTCCTCCTCTGGATCATCCAGATGATCATTGGCAAACTTCAGACGAGCCTGGACATGCGCTGGCTTGAGCAGGGGGACCTTGCGTGCGCTGCAGGATTTTAATCCATGACGGCGTAGTGTGTTACTAATGGTTTTCTTTGAGACTGTGGTCCCAGCTCTCTTCAGGTCATTCACCAGGTCCTGCCATGTAGTTCTGGGCTGATCCCTCACCTTCCTCATGATCATTGATGCCCCACGAGGTGAGATCTTGCATGGAGCCCCAGACCGAGGGTGATTGACCTTCATCTTGAACTTCTTCCATTTTCTAATAATTGCACCAACAGTTGTTGCCTTCTCACCAAGCTGCTTGCCTATTGTCCTGTAGCCCATCCAAGCCTTGTGCAGGTCTACAATTTTATCCCTGATGTCCTTACACAGCTGACTGGTCTTGGCCATTGTGGAGAGGTTGGAGTCTGTTTGATTGAGTGTGGACAGGTGTCTTTTATACAGGTAACGAGTTCAAACAGGTGCAATTAATACAGGTAATGAGTGGAGAAGAGGAGGGCTTCTTAAAGAAAAACGAACAGGTCTGTGAGAGCCGGAATTCTTACTGGTTGGTAGGTGATCAAATACTTATGTCATGCAATAAAATGCAAATTAATTACCTGAAAATCATACAATGGGATTTTCTGGATTTTTAGATTCCGTCTCTCACAGTTGAAGTGTACCTATGATAAAAATTACAGACCTCTACATGCTTTGTAAGTAGGAAAACCTGCAAAATCAGCAGTGTATCAAATACTTGTTCTCCCCACTGTATATACCTGGAACAGAGACTATTTTGTATAAAGGACATTCAAAGAGCACAGACAGCCTCCTATGATATCCCGTCTCAAACTGAGTGATTTAGAATGTGATTGTTTACCTTGGGTTAGTGCAATGGAATGCTGGTCTCCACATGCAACTTGAATTACCTGATTCAAGTTACCCACTGGGCTGAGAAAACACAGACAACCAAGTAATCATTACAATATGGTCAATTAGTACAATTGACAGAAGCCACTCAAATGTGAGTCGGCCTAAGCCGAGAGATGTGTCATTTCTGTCAAGCACCCACCTGGGAACATTGGATGATTGGGTGAGGCAGAAAACTCTGCCCTCTTCAGACAGTAAAATAATATGTGCATCACAGCAACTCAGAGCCAGAATCTTCTCCCTGCACTCCACACCCTCTACACACATGAAATATAAATTAAATGTATTAAATAGCTTAAAGGGGCAATTAGCAGTTACTTCATCCAATTTTTAATAACATGTACCCATTGATTTTTGAAGAATATAAGTTAGAAATGCCTCGAGCTTAGTTCAACTGTCATACCCCATCAGAACTCAAAATATAAGCTTGTTTTACTCCAATGTCCGTAAACAATGTACATGTAAACAAACACTGTATAGTCTCAAAACATTGTTAAAACTATAATGTTGATATCATGGATGGTTCGTCCTTGCATCAATAGCACTATCTATGAATTTGAGAGTGGTTACATATCTCAAGCCCCATGCCTCAGCTTTATACAGAAACGGGTGGGGAGGAAGCTTTGTTGTTGTTTCACCTGCTGATTGCCGATTTAAACATTTTGTTTAAGCAGTTCAGTAAAGAAGTGGGCTCTTGTGGTGGGGAAAAACACATAGAAAGGTGCTCACTCAGTTTTCCTGTGATCCTTCTCCCATCTTTGTCATCTTGCATCCGAGCGAGGGACACTTGTTTCCCATTATTTCTGATGAACGCGACCACTTTATTACCTGCAGAAAGATGCGTAACTGGAGATTTCAGGTGTATGAAATTTACGCAACCGTCCGTGTTCGCCTTTACCAAATCATTCGATTTCACTAAACCGAAGCCATCACGGGTGTTCTCTCCCCACGAAAACATTGTAAATGTGTTATTATCACCGTCTAAACGTATCTATTATCAGCTCATCTTGATGGAACACAGGACGGTCAGTCTGCGCCCTAGGAGTCAGTGCGTTCTGAAAGCGATGAACGAGACCATATGACATACCTGTAAAAGAAACACAGCAAGAAACGAAAACGAAACCTAAATTGGCATTTTCCTCCAAACAGAAACGTATGCCACAATGGGCATGGCCTGAGTAAACGAAAATATCAGGTTGGCTCATATGCAGTGGGACAGGGTAGAGGTAAAGTATTTTAAACAAACAAACAACCCAGCTAGCACATTTGGATCCTTGGAAGTTGTTCGAAAGTACTTTTTTGGTTTCCCATTGGTTCTGGGGACAAAGGCAAACGTTTCCTGACAGTGAAAACAGAATGTTTTTGAAACATTCTGAGGATGGAAGTGAAAATGTTGCCTGTTCCGGGAACTTAGTTTAGGTTCACTGTTTTGAACTCCAAGCACAATTAATTTGCTTTGGCATTAATCATACAAACCCATTTCTTTTTTATGTTGCATGGCGTCAGTGAGATTCAAACCCATGATCTCTCTGTTCTCTAGCCATGGAATTAGTCCACTGCACCACTAGGATGTAGCAAGCATGCCATGTTTTTTAACTCATAGAAAGCTGTTCATTTTAGTATATTCAAACAGACCCCATTTCAAAGGAAACAAGCACTAATTACGATCAGGTGTGGCCAATTAGTGGGTGCAGCAAACACACCTGAACACACTTAACAAGATAGAGGATAGAGCATTTTGTTGATGCTGGGAATGGAATGTATATGTTTTCAAATAACATTCTTCCAACGTTCTTTGAATGTTACTATGGGTTCTTATTTTTATGGAAGTTTTCTTAATGTTCTGAGAACATTACTTTAAATAGAACCATGAAGAAACCTGCATAAAACATTATGTGAAGTCCTGGAATTCCCACAGAAAAACATTGTTTCTTAATGTTCTCTAAACCTCTGAGAACATGACTGAATAGAACACGAGGAAAACTGTAGAAAACGTTATGCTGAAGTACTGATTTTTTTTTTAACATTCTCTGAATGTTCTGAGAACATTACTTTAAATAAAACCTGTAAGAAACGTTATGCTGAAGTCCTGAAATTCCCGTGGAAGAACGTTGTTTCTTAACATTCTCTGAACAATTTGAGAACATTAATTTAAATAGAACCCTGAGGAAACCTGTAGGAAACGTTATGGGAAGGTTGTATGCAAAATAACCATAGGACAACCACGCTCTCACCAAGCTCTAAGAAACATATGGTTCTCAGAATGTTATGTATGTTGTAGGAGAAACCACATCACTGCTCTGCATCGAAGTGCTGACAGCAGTTCCCATTGATAAAAGAAAACTGAGGTGAACTAATCATCTCTATTTATTAGATACAGACAGAATTATTCCGTCAATAAAACACAAGATACAGACATATATGTCAAAAGATGATGCAGACGTGTCCAGAAAAAAAGGATGTTCACATGTAGGATTACATCAAATGCCTGTCATTTTTATAAATCACACTCAGAATTAGTAGACATTAAGTCAAGGAATGTTTTTTCAATAATAGGGCAGGCTACATATCCTGAATTTGCAATATTCACATTTCCAATAGAAAAAGGCAATATTTAAAAAGTTTAAAAATAGTGGAAAATCTGAACCTACAAGGCGGCTAGAACCAAAATCCTATGCTAAACATAAGAGATATATTGACATGTAAGAAACACATTGAATGAAATGATGAACACAGCAGTAGCCTATATATAGTGTCCATTACTCCTTCCAGAAGCCTCTGTTGTGGGCACATGCCTCTTTGAGCCTGGCCAGCAGCATCTCCTTGGAGGGGTAGATGGGCAGCAGCAGTAGGAAGTGGCAGGTAAGGGATTCTGGGAAATGTAGTTCAGTAGAGTTCTGCAGGACTGCCACCTTCATCTGGATCTTGTCCATGCCCAGGATAGGAACGCGACCACAGCCCGTCAGGAACACTGAGAAGGAGGGGAGAGAGAGTGAAAGGTAGACAGAATGGGAAAAAATAATCAAATCAAATCAAATTTTATTTGTCACATACACATGGTTAGCAGATGTTAATGCGAGTGTAGCGAAATGCTTGTGCTTCTAGTTCCGACAATGCAGTAATAACAAGTAATCTAACTAACAATTCCAAAACTACTGTCTTGTACACAGTGTAAGGGGATAAAGAATATGTACATAAGGATATATGAATGAGTGATGGTACAGAGCAGTATAGGCAAGATACAGTAGATGGTATCGGGTACAGTATGTACAAATGAGATGAGTATGTAAACAAAGTGGCATAGTATAGTATAAAGTGGCTAGTGATACATGTATTACATAAGGATACCGTCGATGATATAGAGTACAGTATATACGTATGCATATGAGATGAATAATGTAGGGTAAGTAACATTTATATAAGGTAGCATTGTTTAAAGTGGCTAGTGATATATTTACATCATTTCCCATCAATTCCCATTATTAAAGTGGCTGGAGTTGAGTCAGTGTCAGTGTGTTGGCAGCAGCCACTCAGTGTTAGTGGTGGCTGTTTAACAGTCTGATGGCCTTGAGATAGAAGCTGTTTTTCAGTCTCTCGGTCCCAGCTTTGATGCACCTGTACTGACCTCGCCTTCTGGATGATAGCGGGGTGAACAGGCAGTGGCTCGGGTGGTTGATGTCCTTGATGATCTTTATGGCCTTCCTGTGACATCGGGTGGTGTAGGTGTCCTGGAGGGCAGGTAGTTTGCCCCCGGTGATGCGTTGTGCAGACCTCACTACCCTCTGGAGAGCCTTACGGTTGAGGGCGGTGCAGTTGCCATACCAGGCGGTGATACAGCCCGCCAGGATGCTCTCGATTGTGCATCTGTAGAAGTTTGTGAGTGCTTTTGGTGACAAGCCGAATTTCTTCAGCCTCCTGAGGTTGAAGAGGCGCTGCTGCGCCTTCTTCACGATGCTGTCTGTGTGAGTGGACCAATTCAGTTTGTCTGTGATGTGTATGCCGAGGAACTTAAAACTTGCTACCCTCTCCACTACTGTTCCATCGATGTGGATAGGGGGGTGTTCCCTCTGCTGTTTCCTGAAGTCCACAATCATCTCCTTAGTTTTGTTGACGTTGAGTGTGAGGTTGTTTTCCTGACACCACACTCCGAGGGCCCTCACCTCCTCCCTGTAGGCCGTCTCATCGTTGTTGGTAATCAAGCCTACCACTGTTGTGTCGTCCGCAAACTTGATGATTGAGTTGGAGGCGTGCGTGGCCACGCAGTCGTGGGTGAACAGGGAGTACAGGAGAGGGCTCAGAACGCAACCTTGTGGGGCCCCAGTGTTGAGGATCAGCGGGGAGGAGATGTTGTTGCCTACCCTCACCACCTGGGGGCGGCCCGTCAGGAAGTCCAGTACCCAGTTGCACAGGGCGGGGTCGAGACCCAGGGTCTCGAGCTTGATGACGAGCTTGGAGGGTACTATGGTGTTGAATGCCGAGCTGTAGTCGATGAACAGCATTCTCACATAGGTATTCCTCTTGTCCAGATGGGTTAGGGCAGTGTGCAGTGTGGTTGAGATTGCATCGTCTGTGGACCTATTTGGGCGGTAAGCAAATTGGAGTGGGTCTAGGGTGTCAGGTAGGGTGGAGGTGATATGGTCCTTGACTAGTCTCTCAAAGCACTTCATGATGACGGATGTGAGTGCTACGGGGCGGTAGTCATTTAGCTCAGTTACCTTAGCTTTCTTGGGAACTCTTATATTCAGTAGTTCTTCTCGACTGTATGTAATGAAACCTAAGATGACCTGGGGTACTAATGTAAGAAATAACACGTAAAAAAACAAAAAACTGCATAGTTTCCTAGGAACGCGAAGCGAGGCGGCCATCTCTGTCGGCGCCGGAAGTAGGATATAGTGGATGTCATTGTGTGGTAGGTAGCCTAGTGATTAAGAGCATTGGGCCAGCAACCAAAAGGTCCCTGGTTAAAAACCTTGAGCAAAGAAGGTGAAAATATGTTGTTGTGCTTTTGAGCAAGGCACTTAACCCTAATTGCTCCAGTAAGTTACTCTGGATAAGTGTCTGCTAATTACTCAAATGTGTTCAAACAAAAATGATGTGTAAATGCTCTTGTAGAACAGGAAGTTCAAATATGCAGACAAAACCCTAAACCAGCATTATGAAAGACTGTATGGTTCCTCCAGTTTTACTCAACCAAGAGCAATTTAGTGCCATACTTACGGAGGAAAGCTTTCTTTTGGTCAGCTGTCAGTTCCTCAAAAGCCTCCCAGAATGTGATGATGTTGGGATGTCTGGCATGATACTCTCCATCATACACAGTGTTCTGGATATACAAACCAAACAAATGGCAGCAATAATTAAACAATATTAAACTTGCACACCATTTAAACGATTCACCACTCAAAGTCACACAGTATGTCACAAAGCACCATGTGCATTTAGACAATGTATAGCATATTATCTCCTAGTCCCAGTCCTAACTTGAGATACGCACCCATAACTTGACATTAAAGCAAATCCCCCATTGATATAAATGCATCAACACTGACTGATTTATGCCCTAATTTCTCAAGTCAGCACCCAGCCCCACACTGAGTAATGAATGATGGTTGTATATAGAGACCTGTTTGAGCGTGTCCCAGTCGTAGTCCTCTTTCCCCACCATGACTCCCCTGAGCTCCTCAGGCTGGAACAACTCCACCACGTCCCTGTCACACACCTTGAAGAAGCCTCTCCTGAACTCTTCAAACACCTTCTCCGCTGATTGGTTGAAGGCAAGGTTCACATAGGCATCAACAAACTGCTTCCTGTCAAAATAATGAATTGTATTTTAATATTTTTTTAAACAGAAAACAGAACAAGCAGAAAGCCTAAATGTCAACCTTGTATTATGCATTACAGACAATAGACCGTAATGTGAGCCAGGTTGCTAGAGCAGGAAAATAATCCTGCAGCAACAAGAAATGTGAATTATTGTGGATTATAATTAACCAACATTTTTGTAGGAGTTGATACATTTTTCGTACGGGAAAATCAAATCTGAAGCCTTTTTAAACCTCAAATATATACTACACTTTTAAAATGTCCTGCATTGCAGGAAAGTTCTCCTGCAACAGAGTGATGAAATTCAGATCTTGGTGTAGCCATACCTGTTAAAACTTGTGACTGGTTTTCCTGTTTCTTTGGGATCCAGCTCCACCTTCTGGTCATCCCAGATCACCTGATGAAAATAAACAGTTTTACCACTATGCACATACTGTATCTATTGGTATTTCATTGCTCAACAATCAGTTTCAATATTATACATACGGTGAAGGTCATGTCCAGGTTTTCTTCAACATCATCATCAGTGTAGTCCTCCAAGAGGTACCGCAAACTCCTTCAATTACAGCAAAAATAAATTAATGTTGAAACATTTTAATCCGTTTCTAAGGGACACTAATTCAATGCTAAAATGTACATTCTAAAATACAAACGTACCCTCCAACAACAGGGTCAAACTCTCTCATGTCCTCCAGTGAGGGCTTGACCCCCACCATCTTCTTGAACAGGGCCAGAGGGAAGGGCAGGTGTACAATGTTGTGGTTGTACAGGGCCATGCCACACAAGACACCAAACAGGAAGTAGCTCTTCTCCTCCACTCTGGGCTGGTAGTAAGGGTAGGTGGTACATGAGCCAAGGCACAGATCAAGAATAAACAAGAACAGGCACCATTCTTCTTCAAATAACTTGTATCTCCTTTGTTGTATTATGTTGTCTGTATACTGCAATTTAGCTTTTAGCTGTGAATGTGTACAACTATAAAACCTTGAAACATCAAGAAGAGAGTAGGGAGTGATGGTGATTATACTTGTAAACAATACTGTATTGATTAATACAGTGTAGATAGTGGCACTGCTGTAGTGGTTGAATCTCTTTTTGTTGCTATTAACTGACTAAATGTATTTAGATTGTTTTTAGAATAATCTAACTGTTCTTACTCAACTATTTTAATTTGCTTGAGAGTGCAGTTATTTATTATATAGTAATGAAATCGCAATTCCCTAATTCTAGTTCTTACCTTGGCAGGGAACCAGACCAGTGTCTTGGTGTCGTTGTACATGAACATCTCAGACTCTGGTGCCAACAGCTCTTCAAACACATGGAGGAAGAAGTCCCTTTTGTTGACGAGCGACAGCTTAATGTCCTCCACAAACTGCACCTGAGGGATACAGTAAGATAGGCCACATTTAGGTTGAGTTCTAGACTCTACCACTGGGCACAGACGTCAATTCAATGTCTATTCCACGTTTGTTTCACTGGAACCAACGTTGATTCAACCAGTGTGTGTCCAGTGGGTAGTGACAGTCTAACATTAAAATGTTAAATCGAGTAGCTGAGATTTGGTTTGATTTGGCCAAGATTAGTTGAGTTGTAACATTCGGTCTCAGGGATAATTATTTGAATGTTACTTTATTGTCCCTTTTGAACTGACAAAAGATAATTTTACCACAAGTTCTCTCTGGAAGTAGTCATGATCTGCAGCACCCAGTTGTCTGAAGGTGTCTTCGATGAGTGACGGGCGCCTTAAGGTCAACTGGAAGACTGGAGCAGGGGGAGATTCTGGGTTGTCTCGGAACGTTCCAGAAGGACACATCACTGTCAGCCGGTGGGCGAGTTTGTGAACCTCCTGCAATATAGAAACATACTTTTAAGTATATAGAACTATATACCAGCTTGGGGAAACACTATGTAAGGTATACATAAATATGGGTCAATCTAATCTTATAATGAAGCCATATTAATTTTAAGTGGAATAATAGTTTACCTTTGAAAAATGTGCATGAATGTTGAAAACAGCCATCTTGCATATCAGATTCAACACAAATGGGAAACGGCAAAAGATGACAGGCATCTCCTCCATATCCTAGAAATGACACACACAAAAACACAAGTAATATCTCAACAATTTATTATGGGTATCATTTCTTTCATATGCTCTGAAGTGTACGCTGATGCCCAGTGGGGAGCCACCATATGACTTTCCCCCCTCATCTTTTAAGAAAAAACTTAGAGGGCCAATTCATAATTGTTCTAATTTAGAGATAGTTATTATGTTATTTTATTACCTCCCTTGTTGACCAAAAACGCCAAAGCTTCACGTCCTCCATAGGAATGACGTTACCAATGATCTCTTCCACATAAAAGGTACTGGCTGGAACTTTCTGGATTCTTCCAGCCCTTTTGTTTGCCTTTGACATAACATAATGATACATTTCTACATTCCATCACAAATGTCTTGTCTGCAATAATTCTGAATTATTTACGATAAAGGACTGAACGGTTAATGAGTTATGTTGGAGGATGTTCAACTAATGACAGAAATATAGAAAAGGATCAAATGCATAAAAATGATTGACAAGCAAGGTGCATGGACACTGACTTTGTGGAGCTGCTTGAGGAGTTGTAGCAAGAGTTTGACTCCAGGGTTGTGGGTAACCAGAAGACCATTCCTCAGCAGGAATGACAGGGCATTCTTCCACATCAGAATGTGCTTAGTCATGATGGAAGGCTCCAGTGACGACCACCAGTCTTCTAAAATACAGTAGAAAATGAAGTGCATTATATGACCTTATTGTAAATTACAATAATGTTTGCATTTCATGATATTGCCAAAAAAGGATTATCTCTCAGTGTATACACTGGCTATGTAGTGTCAGCCATGGTTCAATTACAATAATATTCTAGTCATTTTTAACTGATGCCAAATGTGATTATTAGCCGATGATTGGAAAAGGTCAGGGGTTATTTACTTAAAGTTTTCATAGCCGTTTCGTTCAGATGGTTGCTGATAAATACTGCTAATGTCATGACCATGTTCATGACGTTGTGGTCCTCATGGAGAAGAGAGATTGTGGGTAGTATCAGAAAGATCTCTGGTGACTTGATGATAGCTGCTGAAATGCAAAGATTTTCCACCAGTGGCACAATGTTTACCTATTTGGAAAAATAACAGAGAAATTATTAGAGTAACATTTAGTTCTGTTCTAAATATATATTCATTTAACATATGGGTTTAAAGAGTAAGTTGATCTTAACTGATTTCCTAATCCAAGGTATGTTCAGTAGCTGGTCGAAAACCTTGCTAGCAGCCTCTAGGTCCACTGTCAAAGCTCCGGCTGCTTGTGGAATCTCACTGGTCATAAGAAACAGAGGGCATAGCATTAGCAAGAACACAACATAGTCCTAACTGTACACATACCGTTTTCAATTCAAACTATCCAAACCTTCCATTTTAAAATTACTTACCTGGCTTTGGTGAAACTGGCCACCAGACTTGAACTTGTTGAGAACATCAAGGATATTTCTCTGTTGGAACAAATGTGGACATATTTGATGTTTCAGTACAATTATACTATAAGAAATATACTGTAAAATAAATGTTTGTTTATGTCATTTTTAGTTAGCTATAAAAATAAAAAAAACTAACAAAGAACCTTTGTCTATGGTAGATTGTATGTTTTAATATTCCACGTAAATAAATATTATAATAAATTAACCTTTGCGCCTCTGCATTTCCTTGCTCCATCGACAGCCATTTTTGCAGCTTGGCTTTATCTAACCTCCCGATTGGCTGTTCTCTTTCAGAACTCTACAAAGGAAGATAAAGCAATATAAGAAATTCAAATATCTCAAACATGAATTAGCTGCTTGAGACACTTAGAATGTTCCAGTCTCCCTTTTACTGAGGTATAAAAGGTCAGAAACATTACCTCAGCAGTGTAAATGAAGTTTGAATTCCATCCCACTGATATCTTCATGTCTGGTAAAAAAAAAAAAAATGTACAGAAGAGGTTGTAGGGACATAAAATCTCGTAATGTGTTCTTACTCAGTCACACAAACACTACATAGTCAGTATGTAGCTGCATAATATAATTGAATATAATCAAATACAAAATAGAATAGAAGAGAATAGAATAGAATACACATTGTATCTGGTACCGTTGTGTATGACTGTTGCTGCCCCACCAGAAGCCCTTTCCAGCAGCACTGAGGTGGGTCGCAAGCAGCCCTCCGTAATGCCAGTCCCTAGCTGACCTTTGACCCCACTGCCAAAGGCCCAGAGTTGACCTGAGGACCCCAGCACCAGGGTGTGATGGCTGGCAGAGTTACAGTAAGACAAAAACACAGTCAGACTGAGAATGTTCAAGATTGGTTTCCTATCTGTTTATTATATGTGTATATATGTGTATATATGTGTATAAGTAGCATTATGCTATTGGTCATTACCTGCCACATGCTATCTGTGAGGCCAGTCCATCCATACCCTCTACCAGTTTGGGTAGGAGTTCGTTAGCTGATGCATTGTGCCCAAGCTGGCCTCGGCTTCCCTCTCCAAAGGTGAACACCTGTCCACCCTAAAGACCACAAAGAACCAGAACCAGTTGTTGACATGTCAAGGCCCAGAGTTGTTCCTGGTCTAGTCCAGTCAGGGCCCTAATTACTTCTTAAATAGACAGTATAATAGTATTGAAGGGTCGACCTTTACTCTGGTAGCCCTGAGGCTAGATCTGTAATAACATCCATAATCAGGACATATTCTGTATAACCTGTGAGTTTCTATTCTGTAAAAAACTGTAACTTCTCATTTAGTATGAGACTGTATTCATGCACTCAGATAACAACTTGTATGGTTCATTGTGTATTCAGACACTTGATCATTTGTTTTTCACCTCTGTTCAAGGTCATTTCATATAACTGGCTTTATTTATATGTGATGAATTGTATCTTCGAGAGGATGCTGACTTTGTGTGCAGAACTATCTCCCAGTGTGCCCACTGTTTAGGACATTAAATACTTTTTATGAACTAATAAACAGCTGTCGGATTTGTCTCCTTTCACACCAATACCTTCCTTGGGGCCTTCAGTAAAAATACAGTAATAATATGATACCTTGGTGAGAACAACAGTGTCCCTCTCCACAGTAATAGTATGATACCTTGGTGAGAACAACAGTGTGCCTCTCCACAGTAATAGTATGATACCTTGGTGAGAACAACAGTGTCCCTCTCCACAGTAATAGTATGATACCTTGGTGAGAACAGCAGAATGTGCCTCTCCACAGCTGATGAAGGAAACCCCCACGACTCTGAGAGCAGGCACAGAACAGATGTTGAACCGGCCTGGCAGGGGGAACAAGCATCAAACAAGCATCATACAATATTCCCACTCATTATAATACATCTGTAAAACAACTTAGTGGTTATAACAAAGGAATCCAAGTTCAAATGAGAAAATGCTGGTGGATTAGCCTGATTAGCTTTTTATACAAGTAGCGTACGAAGAGAGAGAGTGTCGTAGTACCTTTCTCATCCACACGGTTGAGTCCCAGCTGCCCAGCCCTGTTCGCCCCACAGCAGTAGACCAGGCCTGGGAGGGTGAGGGCCAGAGTGTGGGTTCCTCCGGCTGCTACCTGAGTCACTGGGACCCCTATGAGGGAGCGCACCAGGGCAGGTATGGGCTGCAGAGGGACTCCCTTCCCCAGGCCCAGCTGTCCATGGCTGTTCAGACCCCATGAGAACACCTGTCCTCCTGTAGAAGACAAAGAAATGACATATTACATTACAATTACATCACAACAATTCCAGAGTTACATTCTTTCCTAATAAATATAATCTCACTGTCCTTTTGATGTTCACTCTTAGAAAAAAATAGTTATTCAGCTGTCCTCATAGGAAAAGCCTTTTTGGCTCCAGGTAGAACACTTTTGGGTCTGACATGGAACTCAAAAATGATTCTTCCTGGAACCAAAAAGGGTTCTCCAACGGGTTCTCGTATGGGGACTGCTGTATAACCCTTTTAGGTTTAAGACAGCACCTTTTTTTCTAAGTGTAGTCTAACTGATGCATGTGGTTATCATAGTTTTGATGGAATGTAGTCTGTGTGAGAGACATCAGTAGGTACAGTATGTTATACCTTTAGTCAGGGCCAAAGAATGGGAATTTCCACAAGCAACCTGTATCACTGTTATCGGCAAGGGCGACGGTATTGGAACTGGTCTGTGAAAAAAAAGGAGACATCTAGTACATTTTGTCTTTGTTAGTGATCAGTGGAATCCAAGAGGGCTCTCATTACTTGACCTATTTCAAGATTGTATGCACTGCATAATTCAAGATCTATTTCAAGTTGAAGTGGAGGTTTCCTTGCCTTGGCCTGGGGACTTTGGAGACAGTAGTAGGTGCGATGCCCAGCTGTCCTTCACCCCCTGCCCCCCAGGAGTAGACCTGTCCTGATGCGCACACAGCTACAGAGTGGTCCTGACCACAAGCCACAGAGACCACTACCCCCAGACCCTCCACTGGGGCTGAAACGGGTAGAACACACAGTTTTATTTGGAAAGGGTTAAATACCATTACATTTGGATTCCCTGGTGCCACTGTAACAGTATAACTTTAGACCGTCCCCTCGCCCATACCCGGGCTCTGCACACATCAACAACTGACACCCACGAAACATCGTTAACCATAGCTCCACAAAAGCCGCGGCCCTTGCAGAGCAAGGGGAACTACTACTTCAAGGTCTCAGAGCAAGTGACGCCACCGATTGAAACGCTATTTAGCGTTAACTAAGCTAGCCGTTTCACATCCGTTACACCACTAGGGCAGTTTAACACCCTGATGATAAATGAGTTCACCGAGGTGTGCAATTGTTTTGATCGACTTTAATAATTTGTTCATGATGCCTGTGATGATAAATGTTCTAATGTAATGTACTTGTTATCGTATCTTGTAGTTTTAGATTTTATCTTGAGGATGACGTAAATTACATAGCAACAGTTCACCTTCGTTCTTCTGATTTGGATGGAGAAACGAAACAGAAACTGAGCCGATGTTGTAGTTTTATTGAGGGATAGTGTACCAATTTCTGAAAGTTGTGATAAAGTTCACGAGGCTAAATATAGGCTACTACACATTTTAATATAATCTGTAATTATAAACAATATTGTGAAGCATAATGATAAATAAATTATTATAACGCAAGCATCATTTTAGCCGCACTTTAATCTGAAATAACCTACATAGCGATCATTGCACCTATTCTGTACTTAGCCTACATAGCGAGCCTTGCACCCAAATATTCAGATATCATTAAATTATGTATTACCTGGTAGTTTTGAATCTCTGTTCCTCTGTCTGCCAAGTTGTCCCTTTGAGTTGCGCCCGCATGATAGGATCCTGCCATCTACGGTGAGAAATAAAGTGTGTTGTTCCCCACAAACAATTTCTGTGATTTTATCAGAGAATATATTCCCTGCTATAGGAACAGACACATTCTCAAAGTTTAGACCAAACTGTCCACTCGAACCGTCTCCCCAGCAGAACATGATGACTGACTGATGAATGACTAAAGTGTGGTCCACCTAGGAAGACTGTATAGGGCACTACCTGTGTACGTGTGCGCGCGCATGTGCCTGTGTGTGAGCTACTTTTAGTAAAATATCAGAAGGCATTAAATCCGATTTACAGTAGTTATCAATGATCACTGATTTTCCAGATTGTATGCACTGCATAATTGATTGGACCCCCATAATGAAAATGTAAACAGTTTGCGTTGATTGGCCCCAATTACCTTATCTGAGAAACGCTCAGCTATCTGATCGATAAAGTATAATTGGCTTTCATTAATTTCGTTTATCATTCTTTGGCCAATCAGCAGAACAAAACGAGGGGTTCGAGCCTCCGAGGGTCGTCACTAGTAACCACATTCATAAAGTCAGAATTATGTCGAAACCAATGACGTCACCAAACCCGGGCTTTGATTTTATCTCAGCCCAGAGTCTTTTGACCTGCTGCAATGAATACTCCAAACATGAGCCCTGGCCAGCCCTGCCTTTTTAGTGTTGCCTAAAACCAGCAGTTATGTGTACGGTGGCACTTTTAGGAGGCGGAGTCAAAGTGGTTAGCCAAAGTCATTTTGGAGTCGTACCTAAAAAGTATATTTCGGCGCGCTGGCGACTGTTCCTTCCCCGAGGGGAAGAGAGCGCAAACAAAGATTTGTCTAACTAAACCAAGATAGACCACAGCCTGCCGTTTCCAATGGTAACAAATGACCGGATTCTTCACATTTAAAAATCCAGTGAAATATCTGTCTCATTTTTCTATCTGTGGTGCAAAGATTATAAGGGGACCCGGTGTAAAACTTTGTTAGCTTGCTATTGCACATTTTGTTATCCCATGATGATGTTGTTCAGAGTTATTGACCTCACAGTAAACCAGATTTAAGTAAGGTATATTTCAACATGTTGACTCAAAAGCTGCATTGACAGATATGGGGGGTGATGTGTGCCAGAATTAAGCCTAGGCACCCGTACCACTGTTTGGCTGTTGACTGCTATTGAACGTCTGACTGACATGACCAGATACCAACCTCTACATGACGCCTGCGTGTTAATGAAAGTCATAGGGTGCATAGTTTATATTTATATTGATTCAATCTCAACCATAACTGTTAGAAATGTACAGTTTTTCCCGTGCAAGCCGACATTCCGATATAGCCACCTTGTTATCAATAATGGCCTAGAAAAGATTACGTCCAATCTATAGGTAATCTGTCTTTCCCTCAACACCTGTTATCTTATCTCGCTGTATACAGATCTAAATGTTGTTAGCCAATCACAGACGGTGTTTTTTTATTTATTTATTTATTTTTATTTCCCCTTTATTTAACCAGGTAGGCTAGTTGAGAACAAGTTCTCATTTGCAACTGTGACCTGGCCAAAATAATGCAAAGCAGTTTGACACATACAACAACACAGAGTTACACATGGAATAAACAATCATACAATCAATAATACAGTAGAAAAATCTATATACAGCATGTGCAAATGAGGTAGGATAAGAGAGGTAAAGCAACAAAGAGGCTATGGTGACAAATTAATTACAATCTAGTAATTAAACACTGGAATGGTAGGATGTGCAGAAGATGAATGTGCAAATTGAGATACTGGGGTACAAAGGAGCAAGATAAATAAATAAATACAGTGTGGGGATGAGGTAAATTGGATGGGCTATTTACAGTTGAGCTATGTACAGGTGCAGTGATTTGTGCTTACTGCTAGTGAGGGAGGTAAGAGTCTCCAGCTTCAAAGATTTTTGCAGTTTGTTCCAGTCATTGGCAGCAGAGAACTGGAAGGAGAGGCAGCCAAAGGAAGAATTGGCTTTGGGGGTGACCAGTGAGATATACCTGCTGGAGCCCGTGCTACTGGTGGGTGCTGCTATGGTGACCAGTGAGCTGAGATAAGGTGGGGCTTTACCTAGCAGAGACTTGTAGATGTTACCAGTTCCCAGCATCAAACAACCAATAAGAGTTGAGTCCATGGCTTTCAATCGAATAGAGGAGTTAATAGGCTTTCCCAGAGGGTCCGTGCTATTCAGATTCCTTGGGATGTCCCTCCCTCAATCAAGTATAAATGTAAAATGGTTCAGTTTAGTGTTAGTTAAGGGTTATAGTTTAGGGTTCAGGGTAGGGACATCCCAAGGAATCCAGATAGCAGTGACTGTTCATAAAGTGAGAGACGGGCACGGTATTTGAGAGCTCGGTGGCGACACAGACATTCATTTGTTTGTTTTTCTACAAGCGGCAGAAGTGATTTTCCAGAGTGTATACCCTAGATAGTTTCCTTAGAGACAATGAAAATAATTAGCAAGATGTCTTTGATCCGATTGTAAGTAGGCTATATTTAAGTTGTGATATTGTTGCAAAATATTTATTTCTACTGTGTGAATAAGGCAAATTTGTTTTATTTGAAAATAATTTATTTTTGTTGATAACGAGTTGAAAGCACATAGGCAATATTATTTACTGTGTCGAGTAGGCTAGTGTACAATAATAATGTCATTTGATGTGTTAGTATTATTTATCTAATTGATAAATTACATTGTAAATGTGGATGGGTATGCTACTTCATTCAATGATTATGGTATTGTACAAGGTAGATACAGGAGTAGCCTATAGTCTACAATAATAATGTCATTGAATGTGTTATAGTATAACTTATTTCATTGATGAATGAAATTGTAAATGGGGATGGGTAGGCTACTTCATTCAGTGAATACTGAATGTCTTGCTATCTCTGGGAGTATGTTAATGAAGGCTTTTCAGCTGTTGAACTATGGCAATGTCAAACTCATTTCTAAGTCCTTCTTTCTTTTAGTCAAGAAGTGATGAGCCAGAGAAACCAATCAGCGTCACTGCAGCTGTTCTACCCACCACCCACACTGCTCTCCCTCCACAAGCAACCACATCCTCTTCTCCTGCTCAACTAATTTGCCACCACACTGAAAACGACTTTACATACATACCTCTGTGCCCATCTCATTGCAACATGATCCATCCAAAGCCTCAGCTGGACACCTAAAATGTGAGAAATTTAAACAAGACGGTACAGTTGTGTGTGTGTGTGGACGGAGTTCCAAGAAAAGACATGAGAATATGGCAAAGGAGATAGTGATGAGAGAGATCATACAGTATGAAAATAAAGACACTTTGGGATCTAAAATGTGCGTGGGGTGCCCTCTTGTGTCTCCTTTTTGTCCGTTTGAGGATACTACAGTCACCTCTGGTGGAGGTTCTTGGAACACTGCTATTTAGTCTGAGCAGAGGTTGACGAAAACCTTCAAGGTGGTGCTATGTTGCATGTTATCATGATCCTTTTAGGTTGTAGATAGCACCTTTTTTTCTGAGTGTAGGCCAATATTGCAGTGGTGGTTTGTGGTTTTCTGTAAAAATGAATGCAACAGGCCCTGTGCTTCTCTGGAGGATCTAACAAGATAGTGAATCATTGCATCAATGACAGTACGACGATAATGAACATGTCTAACTTGCACTGTTATGCAATTATTAAGAGACTAGATACAAATAGCTAATCCTGGCGACCACTGTTCTAGCATTAATTAATTGAGGCAAGCAGGTCAGAGATGCCAAGGTGGTACCCAACAATATGCTACAGTACTGTAAGTGTATAGTGTAAATAACAACTACCAATAAACCTTCTAAATTATAAACATTTAGTCAATCAAATAATTACTCTGTGAAACGAGGATTGCATTTACTCTATTTAACTAATATGATGAAATAATTGACACTCAAACAATTAGTGTACATGAAACATTATACATTACAGAATAACACAGAGTATTTGACTATCACCAAATAGGCTAAAACAACATGGTAACATGTGTCTTCAGTTCAGAATAGTCTCTATGAGAAAACACAATGTGTGTCTGATACACGGTAGCAAGTTCTCAAAGTATGAACACTGTCCTTTTAACCAAATTCAAGCAGAAACTCACGCCCAACCCAAATCAACATTTCTTTGCTAGTTAAAACAAGACAGGAAAACACAGCCAGATTCAAATCTAATCAACTCAATGTAAATGAGAGGGGCGCATCCTTGTGTTGCTCCCTTTTTGAACTATCCGCTGCCCGACCAACAAAATAACACTCCCTGTAACAATAAATCCACAGCACTTACAGCACAAAGAAAATATATACCAATTCGTAGCTCTGTGAATTCTTGAAAAATTCAAACATGACAATTTCATTCACACAGTAACATTCATTTCGCTGATTCACCTTTTCATCTGTCTTCACACCTCTCCTGCCATCAGTGACCCAAGGACTTCAATGTTCACGTCTCTTCTTAAAGATCGCCACACTCTTATCTACTGGGTGAAATACTGTGCCATCACAGCAGCAAGCTTTGTGACCTGTTGCCACAAGAAAAGGGCAACCAGTGAAGAACAAACACCAATGTAAATACAACCTATATTTCTGTTTATTTATTTTCCCTTTTGTACAAAACACTGTACATAGACATAATATGACATTTGAAATGTCTTTATTCTTCTGGAACTTTTGTGAGTGTAATGTTTACTGTTAACTTTTGATCGTTTATTTCACTTGTGTTAATTATCTATTTCACTTGCATTGGCAATGTAAACATATGTTTCCCATGACAATAAAGCCCCTTAAATTGAATGAAAGGTATGTTTGAACCTTGTAAAAGGCCACAGATGGTCTTCCATCCAGACAATGCAATACATCGTGATTGAGTCATCATGCTGGGCCTCACACACCAGCCAGTCACCAGTCGCGAGTACATCGCCTTCTCTCATTCTTCCACTGCAGTCGTCATTCATGGAAAACAAATAAAAAATCAAAGGGCCTTATGCAGAGCATCAAAACCTTTTGTTGTGGTTGTTTTTACTGATGCCTGTTTATTCATAAAAAGCAGAAGATAGTAAATATCATTAATCACAATGGTTAACTTATGCAAATTAAATAGGAAAACATTTCAAGCTTATCAATAGGATTACATTTAGCTGAATTGGGTACACATATGGCTCAGGGGAAAATGTAAGAAAGGAAAACACAACCAGATTCTAATCTAATCAACTATATTTAAATGATAGGAGCGCACCCGTGTGTTGCTTCCTCTGAACTTTCCACAGTTTCCCTGTAACTATAAATCCAAAGCATCTGCAGTACAATGAAATATATCCACATTCATAGCTCTTTACGAACTCTTGAACAATCCAAACATGACAATTTCATTCACACAGTAACATTCATTTTGTTGATTTACGTTTTCATCCGTCTTCACACTTCTCCTGGCATCAGTGACCTTCCACGGGGTCACTAACCTGTACCTCCACTCGGTACCGGTACCTCCTCTATATAGCCCCGTTATTGTTATTTTTATTGTGTTACTTTTTATTTGACTATTTTTACTTTAGTTTATTTAGTAAATATTTTCTTAACTGTTTCTTGAACTGCATTGTTGGTTAAGGGCTTTGTAAGTAAGCATTTTACAGAAAGGTCTACCTGTTGGATTTGGAGCATGTGACAAATACAATTTGATTTGACATAATCCAACATTTTAATATCTTCCATTGTCAATAGATATGCCTTTCCTACCTCCTCCTCCAGGTTTGGATGAACGAACCAACCACACCCTCAAGACTGCCATGGGCAAGTCCCTTGACGGGTTCCGGGAATGGTGGGAGGACAACCTGAAGGTCATTCTCTTTGCACACAACAACAGTGTCCAGGCCTCCAGAGGACTCACCCTATAGCCTGCTGTACGGACTGGAGCTGCTGCTGTATGGACTGGAGCTGCAGCTGTATGGACTGGAGCTACTGCTGTATGGACTGGAGCTGCAGCTATATGGACTGGAGCTGCAGCTATATGGACTGGAGCTGCAGCTATATGGACTGGAGCTGCTGCTGTATGGACTGGAGCTGCAGCTATATGGACTGGAGCTGCAGCTATATGGACTGGAGCTGCAGCTGTATGGACTGGAGCTGCAGCTGTATGGACTGGAGCTGCAGCTGTATGGACTGGAGCTGCAGCTGTATGGACTGGAGCTGCAGCTGTATGGACTGGAGCTGCAGCTGTATGGACTGGAGCTGCAGCTGTTGACTGTGGTAAACAATGCAATTGTATATACAATTATTGGATATACTGTAGTATTTCAAATTTGTGATAGTGTTAGTCTAAGTCAATTGCTATTTTTGTATAACATATTTTCAGATCACTGAAACTCCACCTGATCTGGTGGAAGTTGTCGAACCAGATCAGAAGACCTTCGAGGACCACCTCCAGGCACGGACTGAGAAGGATGTGGAGGTTTTTGACCAGGTAAAAATGTATTGTCCGCTGTTAATTTATTTTCTGTCCCTCCAAGAGATATGTAAGTGTATTTGAAATAATATGAAATATACATTTCATTTATTTATATTATCAATCAAGGTGACATTGAACATTGACAAGGCACAGCAGTAACAGAAGGAGAGCTACTGGAGGATAATCAAGGATGGGACCAAGAGCTTCTACATCCGGGTGAATGACTTGGTTTGGAAGAAGGACGAAGGGAAGGCGAGACCTGGAAAACCTTGCTGCTCTTTCTCTCCTAGCTGGGTTCACCATCCGTTAAGGTGAATATAAAAATCTCAGATGATACCTATTTGCATTTGCATCCTCATAGTGGGCTGCGTCACCATGCTGTCTGCAGTACCAACACTGGCCCAGAGGTTTTTCCAAATAGTCAATCTTAAGGCTAACCACTGGGACACAGTAAGTAACCTCCGCTGCCAGGTAGGTACTGTTAAGGTGTATGACTCCAGTGGTTATGACACCACCCCAGAGTTTCTCTGACAAATCACCTCTCATCTTTTCCAGGGACCATCCCTTACCTCCCTCATCAACCCCACTGACATAACAAATTACAGACGGGTATCCTTTCTTTCTGTCTGCAGTTAACAATATTGAATGTCTAATCAAACATTTAAATTAAACTATTAATTAACTGTATTTTTGCATACCTGATCAGCCTGTAACCTGTGTGTTTGCTTGTTTATGTCTCTGTCTCCTACCCTGTTCCCTGTTCTCCGGGACCTAGGGGCTCTGCCCAACACCCAGACATGGATCCACCTGATGTCGTCAATTACCAACCACCCTCCAACTTTTCATCACATCATCTACAGCTACTGTTATTGTCATGTTGTCATTATCTGCTAAGAAATGTTCTTGCTCTGTCATACTGGGCACATAGTGTTTTTAGTTCATCTGTGTATCTCACATTAACATTGCAAACACTAATTGCTCCGGTAAGTCACTCTGGATAAGGCAATCTGCTAAATTACTAAAATGTGTAAATGTAATAATCAAATGTATTTGCATATGAGTGAAGTAGAAATTAGCTGGCTGTGATCTAAGGTAAGTAACATTCATGTGTGGGGAGGACATCGAAATTATACATTTTTTGTTTTACCCCGATGCCTGTTTATTCATAAAAAAGCAGATGATAGTAAATATCATTAATCGCAATGGTTCGTCTATGCAAATTAATAGGAAAACATTCCAAGCAAATTAATAGGACTACATTTAGCCTAATTGGGAACAAATATAACGCGGGGGAAAGTCAAACGATCCTAGTCAATCTATTGTTGTGTTTATCTGTTAGGTGTATGGATAGACCCACACCGATTTTAAGATTATGGTATTTTTCTGTAAGCATAGCCTACCACTAATATTCTACATTGCGGAGCATTTAATAAAACAACCATATTGTCCTGTGATAGTGACACTTGCTTTCATTTAAAAGTGAATGTTTTCATAAGCCTCTAGGTCTACCAAGAAATGATGTTGAGGCTGTTCAAGACCTTCGATAGTCTACTAGCCTATGTGGAAATAATCGTGGAGTTATACCCTAGATCACTTTACATATTCTGGACGGTTGTTTTTCTCAGGCTAATTAAACAAGGGGTAGCATATGCTTTTTACCTGTATCTATAACAAGGGTTAGGCCTATATCCTCACATAACCCCTCAATTCGAGCCCTGCTTTTAACCATAAGACATCTGCACAGAAATGTATAGCCTAAGGATTGCATGGTGTCAGTGATTGTGTTTATTAAACCGTTAAACTGGGAACTCTGGTGAAAAAGCGAGGTCAAATCATGACACCAGTGATTTTCAGGTCAGAGAAAGATGCCTGAATTGGAATTCCGAGTTGGATGACCGTTCAAAACTATTTTTCCCAGTCTGAGCTCGTTTTTTTCAGAGTTCCCAGTTGTCTTGAATGCACTGAAGTCGGAAGAGGTGATATGCCTATTTTAGCTAAATCGACAAATTAAATTGATTAGATTACTCTGGCAATGAAAAATGTTTTTTACAAAATCATGTAGATGTAGACGTTTGTAAGGCGTTCATGTTGAGATCTTTAATAATAAACTAGTCACTTAAACTGACGCTTAACACATGTAGACATTTTTAAGACATTCGGGGTAAGATCGTTCATAATAAACTTACAAGCAAACTGACACGTGACGTGTCAGCGCCACGTTGCATGACGTGAACACAACGTATACATGACGTGAACCTGTCACGTGACGTGAACGTGCTGGCAGTTTGACACCTTAGAAAAAAAGTGGTCTCCGTTGACAGTCCATTTTAATTCATGCTGGTATTTTATGGCACTAGGAAGACGTTAGGTGACTTCGTGAGAGGTATCAGTAGCTTCACGAGGCTTAATTCCGGCACTTATCACCCCCCATAGCCTACCCCATTCGCCCACCTGAAACCCTCTTCCCCAAAGCTAAAGTGTGTGTGTTTTTTTGTCTTACAGCCTGCTATGGTATTTAAGGGTCACAGTGAGGTCTGAAGTTGAAGCTCATTTACTGCATTTCGATCCATTTTTGAAGTTTTAAATTGTTTCTGAAATATTGTTGTGTAAAAAAATGTCAGAACGGCAGTATGCGCCACTCCACAGGAAACAACAATGGTCTTCTTTAGATTCAGGCAATCAATAGAAGCAGGTCTGTCTGTAGAAAATAGATTTAACTGATTTCTTTTATTTTTTAAATCTTTTTGACTAAATAATGATTTGACATTAAATAATTAGATCTACTCATACTGTCTGCTTCAAACATATCAAATGTACTACTTTTCTTTAAAAGAAACTATTAACGACATAGATAACCAAACACATTAACATGAAAATCTTTGTGTATACAGAATTGGACCATTTCCCTGTCCTGCTAAGCATTCAAAGCGTAACAAGTACTTTGGGTGCTAGGGTAAATGTATAAAGTACATTATTTTCTTGAGGAATGTAGTGAAGTAAAAGTCAAAGTCAAAAATATAAATAGTAAAGTACCAGACACACCAGCTAGCACATTTGGTTCCTTGGCAGTTGAGGGAACGTACATTTTTGCTTACCCATTTTGAGCCTGTAATTGAAATCACAAATGCTGATGCTTCAGATACTCAACTAGTCTAAAGAAGGCCACTTTTATTGCCTCTTTAATTAGGACAACAGTTTTCAGCTGTGCTAACACAATTGCAAAAGGGTTTTCTAATAATCAATTAGCCTTTTAAAATTATAAAAACTTGGATTAGCTAACACAATGTGCCATTTGAACACAGGAGTGATGGTTGCTGATAATGGGCCTCTGTTCGCCTATGTAGATATTCCATAAAAAAATCTGCCGTTTCCAGCTACAATAGTAATTTACAACATTAACAATGTCTACACTGTATTTCTGATCAATTTGATGTTATTTTAATGGACAAAAAAATGGGACATTTCTAAGTGACCCCAAACTTTTGAAAGGTAGTGTATATATAAAAAATACATGAGCTCACTCAGTCTCAACTTACTGTTGGGAGTTAGAATAATAAAATACACAAAGTGCAACTTTAAAAATTGGTTTCGCATCAGCAGTCATGCACTTAGCCCATGTCAGCAACATCTCCTAGAGATGAACGGACTTTGGTGTGAAAAGTGCAAATCAATCCCAGAACAACAGCAAAGGACCTTGTGAAGATGCTGGAGGAAACAGGTACAAAAGTATCTATATCCACAGTAAAACGAGTCCTATATTGACATAACCTGAAAGGCCACTCAGCAAGGAAGAAGCCACTGCTCCAAAACCGCCATAAAAAAAGCCAGACTGCAACTGCACATGGGGACAAAGATCGTACTTTTTGGAGAAATATCCTCTGGTCTGATGAATCAAAAATATAACTGTTTGGCCATAATGACCATCATTATGTTTGGAGGAAAAAGGGGGAGGCTTGCAAGCCGAAGAACAACATTCCAACCGTGAAGCACGGGGGTGGCAGCATCATGTTGTGGGGGTGCTTTGCTGCAGGAAGGACTGGTGCACTTCACAAAATAGATGGCATCATGAGTAAAGAAAATTATGTGGATATATTGAAGCAACATCTCAAGACATCAGTCAGGAAGTTAAAGCTTGGTCGCAAATGGGTCTTCAAAATGGACAATGACCCCAAGCATACTTCCAAAGTTGTGGCAAAATGGCTGAAGGACAACAAAGTCAAGGTATTGGAGTGGCCATCACAAAGCCCTGACCTCAATCCTATAGAAAATGTGTGGGCAGAACTGAAAAAGCATGTGAGAGCAAGGAGGCCTGACTCAGTTACACCAGCTCTGTCAGGAGGAATGGGCCAAAATTCACCCAACTTATTGCGGGAAGCTTGTGGAAGGCTACCCGAAACGTTTGACCCAAGTTAAACAATTTAAAGGCAATTCTGCCAAATACTAATTGAGTGTATGTAAACTTCTGACCCACTGGGAATGTGATGAAAGAAATAAAAGCTGAAATAAATCATTCTCTCTACTATTATTCTGACATTTCACATTCTTAAAATAAAGTGGTGATCCTAACTGACCTACGACAGGGAATTTTTACTAGGATTAAATGTCAGGAATTGTGGAAAACTGAGTTTAAATGTATTCTGCTAAGGTGTATGTAAACTTCTGACTTCAACTGTATGGTCGAATTACCGACCGGGATGGGGCCCATTGATCAAAAAATGTATCTTCTCTCTGCCCCATGTCAAACTGTGTAGGATTGCAATAAATGTGCGTTAAAACGGCAACATTTTCTGTATGCCCAATGGCAAAATGTGCAGAATTGCCACCCCTCATGATGAGTTCTGTTTTTTTGAGGCCCCCACCCCATCAAAGTTGCCCATCCCTGATTTAAATAGAACCATGAGGAAAGCTGCAGAAAACATTATGCTGAAGTATGGAAATTCCCATAGAAGAACATTGTTTCTTAACGATCTCTGAACAATTTACTTTAAATAGAACCACAAGGAAATGTTAAGGGAAGGTTGTATGCAAAACGAAGAAGAAACATATAGTTCTCAGAACGTTATGTGCTAGCTGGGAAGGTTATGCAGGTTGTTGGAGAAACCACACCACTGCTCAGCATTTGAGGGAATACTCAATTATGAAAGAAAATACTTTAAGGTGAAACTAATATCTGTATTATTTAGATACATAAATAATTATTATGTTAAAAGAACACAAGATACAGACACGATAGTCAAAATATAATGCAGTCCAGAAAAAAGGATGTTCCCATACAGAATTACATAAAAAACGTTTTTTCATAACTCACATTCAAAATTAGTGGACTTTAAGTCAAGGATAGTTTTTTCCAATAACACGGTAAGCCTATACATAGCCTAAACATTTGCAAATTTAAAATGTTCACTTGAAAAAGCCAAGGTTTAAAAGTTGTTGTTTTTTTGTGTAAAATCTGAACCTAGATGAAGGCTATATCAACACAAAGAAAATCCTATGCTAAACTGAAGTGATATATTGACATGTAAGAAACACATTGAATGAAATAATTAACACAGCAGTAGCCTATATATAGTGTCCATTACTCCTTCCAGAAGCCTCTGTTGTGGGCCACCGCCTCTTTGAGCCTGGCCAGCAGCATCTCCTTGGAGGGGTAGATGGGCAGAAAGAGTAGGAAGTAGCAGGTATGGGATTCTGGGAAATGTAGTTCAGTAGAGTTCTGCAGGACTGCCACAGTAATCTGGATCTTGTCCATGCCCAGGATAGGAACGCGCTCACAGCCCGTCAGGAACACTGAGAAGGAGGGGATAGATCGTGAAAGGAAGACTGAATGGGAAGAAACATAGTGAATTTCTTTGTGTTGCAGGTAGCCTAGCCATTAAGAGTGTTGTGCCAGTAATCGAAAGGTAGCTGGTTTGAATCCCTGAACCGACTAGATGAAAAATATGTTGTTGTGCTTTTGAGTAATTGCTCCTGTAAGTCGCTCTGGATAAGAGCGTCTGCTAAATTACTAAAATGTCAAATGTGTTCAGACACATTTTTTTTGTAAAAGCTCTTGTGGAACAGGAAGTTCAAATATGCAGACAAAACCCTGAACCAGCATTATGAAAGACTGTATGGTTTCTCCAGTTTTACTCAACCGAGAGCAATTTAGTGCCATACTTACGGAGGAAAGCTTTCTTTTGGTCGTCTGTCAGTTCCTCAAAAGCCTCCCAGAATGTGATGATGTTGGGATGTCTGGCATGGTACTCTCCATCATACACAGTGTTCTGGATATACAAATCAAACAAATGGCAGCAATAATTAAACAATATTAAACTTGTACGCCATTTAAACGATTCACCACTCAAAGTCACACAGTATGTCACAAAGCACCATGTATAGCACATTATCTCCTAGCCCCAGTCCTAACTTGAGAAACGTACCCATAACTTGACATCAAAGCAAATCCCCCATTGATATACAGTGCCTTGCGAAAGTATTCGGCCCCCTTGAACTTTGCGACCTTTTGCCACATTTCAGGCTTCAAACATAAAGATATAAAACTGTATTTTTTTGTGAAGAATCAACAACAAGTGGGACACAATCATGAAGTGGAACGACATTTATTGGATATTTCAAACTTTTTTAACAAATCAAAAACTGAAAAATTGGCCGTGCAAAATTATTCAGCCCCTTTACTTTCAGTGCAGCAAACTCTCTCCAGAAGTTCAGTGAGGATCTCTGAATGATCCAATGTTGACCTAAATGACTAATGATGATAAATACAATCCACCTGTGTGTAATCAAGTCTCCGTATAAATGCACCTGCACTGTGATAGTCTCAGAGGTCCGTTAAAAGCGCAGAGAGCATCATGAAGAACAAGGAACACACCAGGCAGGTCCGAGATACTGTTGTGAAGAAGTTTAAAGCCGGATTTGGATACAAAAAGATTTCCCAAGCTTTAAACATCCCAAGGAGCACTGTGCCAGCGATAATATTGAAACTTTCAGCTCATACAAGGAGAAGACTGATCAGAGATGCAGCCAAGAGGCCCATGATCACTCTGGATGAACTGCAGAGATCTACAGCTGAGGTGGGAGACTCTGTCCATAGGACAACAATCAGTCGTATATTGCACAAATCTGGCCTTTATGGAAGAGTGGCAAGAAGAAAGCCATTTCTTAAAGATATCCATAAAAAGTGTCGGTTAAAGTTTGCCACAAGCCACCTGGGAGACACACCAAACATGTGGAAGAAGGTGCTGGAAGAAGGTCAGATGAAACCAAAATTGAACTTTTTGGCAACAATGCAAAACGTTATGTTTGGCGTAAAAGCAACACAGCTCATCACCCTGAACACACCATCCCCACTCTCAAACATGGTGGTGGCAGCATCATGGTTTGGGCCTGCTTTTCTTCAGCAGGGACAGGGAAGATGGTTAAAATTGATGGGAAGATGGATGGAGCCAAATACAGGACCATTCTGGAAGAAAACCTGATGGAGTCTGCAAAAGACCTGAGACTGGGACGGAGATTTGTCTTCCAACAAGACAATGATCCAAAACATAAAGCAAAATCTACAATGGAATGGTTCAAAAATAAACATATCCAGGTGTTAGAATGGCCAAGTCAAAGTCCAGACCTGAATCCAATCGAGAATCTGTGGAAAGAACTGAAAACTGCTGTTCACAAATGCTCTCCATCCAACCTCACTGAGCTCGAGCTGTTTTGCAAGGAGGAATGGGAAAAAAATTCAGTCTCTCGATGTGCAAAACTGATAGAGACATACCCCAAGCAACTTACAGCTGTAATCGCAGGAAAAGGTGGCGCTACAAAGTATTAACTTAAGGGGGGAAGAAACTGAATAATTTTGCACGCCCAATATTTCCGTTTTTGATTTGTTAAAAAATTTTGAAATATCCAAAAAAAGTTGTTCCACTTCATGATTATGTCCCACTTGTTGTTGATTCTTCATAAAAAAATACAGTTTTATATCTTTATGTTTGAAGCCTGAAATGTGGCAAAAGGTCGCAAAGTTCAAGGGGGCCGAATACTTTCGCAAGGCACTGTAAATGCATCAACACTGACTAATTTATGCCCTAATTTCTCAAATCAGCACCCAGACCCACACTGAGTAATGAATAATGGTTGTATATAGACCTGTTTGAGCGTGTCCCAGTCGTAGTCCTCTTTCCCCACCATGACTCCCCTGAGCTCCTCAGGCTGGAACAACTCCACCACGTCCCTGTCACACACCTTGAAGAAGCCTCTCCTGAACTCTTCAAACACCTTCTCCGCTGATTGGTTGAAGGCAAGGTTGACGTAGGCATCAACAAACTGCTTCCTGTAAAAATGGTATTTAATGGTATTTTAATATTTTCAAAAACAGAAAACAGAACAAGCAGAAAGCATGCTTGTTGTAACTTCTAACTTCTAAAATTGAAACCTTGTATTATGCATTACAGACAATAGAATGTAATGTGAGCCAGTTTGCTACAGCAGGAAAATAATCCTGCAGCAACAGGAAATGTGAATTATTATGTGGATTATAATTAATGGACATTTTTGTAGGGGTTGATAAATTTTTTTGTAAGGGAAAATCAAGTCTGAAGCCTTTTTAAACCTCAAATATATTCTACACTTTTAAAATGTCCTGCATTGCAGGAAGGTTCTCCTGCAACAGAGTGATCAAATTAAGATCTTACATCTGTAGGAGTAAAAGTTGCTGAAGCCTTACTTGTTAAAACTTGTGACTGGTTTTCCTGTTTCTTTGGGATCCAACTCCACCTTCTGGTCATCCCAGATCACCTGATGAAAATAAACAGTTTTACCACTATGCACATACTGTATCTAGGGATATTTCATTGCTCAATCAGTTTCAATATTATACATACGGTGAAGGTCATGTCCAGGTTTTCTTCAACATCATCATCAGTGTAGTCCTCCAAGAGGTACCGCAAACTCCTTCAATTACAGCGAAAATAAATTTATGTTGAAACATTTTCATCTGTTTCTAAGGGACACTAATTCAATGCTAAAATGTACATTCTAAAATACAAACGTACCCTCCCACAACAGGGTCAAACTCTCTCAGGTCCTCCAGTGAGGGCTTGACCCCCACCATCTTCTTGAACAGGGCCAGAGGGAAGGGCAGGTGTACAATGTTGTGGTTGTACAGGGCCATGCCACACAAGACACCAAACAGGAAGTAGCTCTTCTCCTCCACTCTGGGCTGGTAGTAAGGGTAGGTGGCACATGAGCCAAGGCAGAGATCAAGAATAAACATGAACAGGCACCATTCTTCTTCAAATAACTTTTATCTCCTTTGTTGTATTATGTTGTTGTCTGTATACTGCAATTCAGCTTTTAGTTGTGAATGTGTACAACTATAAAACCTTGGTACATCAGGAGGAGAGTAGGGAGTGATGGTGATTATACTTGTAAACAATTCTGTATTGATTAATACAGTGTAGATAGTGGCACTGCTGTAATGGTTGAATCTCTTTCTGTTGCTATTAACTGACTAAATGTATTTAGATTATTTTTAGAATATTATTCCATTACTCACCCATTTTAATTTGCTTGAGAGTGCAGTGATTTATTATACAGTAATGACATCATAATTCCCTAATTCTAATTCTTACCTTGGCAGGGAACCAGACCAGTGTCTTGGTGTCGTTGTACATGAACATCTCAGACTCTGGTGCCAACAGCTCTTCAAACACATGGAGGAAAAAGTCCCTTATGTTGACGAGCGACAGCTTGATGTCCTCCATAAACCGCACCTGAGGGATAAAGCATCAAAGGAACGTTTAGGTTGAGTTCTGACATTGTCTTGTAGTCTTACAAAAAGCATTTCTTAATTCAGGTTGTCATAATTTTACCACAAGTTCTCTCTGGAAGTAGTCATGATCTGCAGCACCCAGTTGTCTGAAGGTGTCTTCGATGAGTGACGGGCGCCTTAAGGTCAACTGGAAGACTGGAGCAGGGGGAGATTCTGGGTTGTCTCGGAACGTTCCAGAAGGATACATCACTGTTAGCCGGTGGGTGAGATGGTGAACCACCTGCAATATATAAATATACACTCGTTAAATTTTTTTTTATGTCACTTGCACAAGTTCCCGTGAAATTACTTTCCTGCTTGCATTTTCCCAACAATGCAGTATTCAATATCAGTAGTACTATATATACACATATATATATTTTTACTGTTAAGTAGAACATAAACACAAGAAATAGAAATAAGAACACAAGAAAGTAAGTAAGCTATATACAGGGTCAGCTCCAGGGTCTATTTATAGTGATATACAGACTGGTCTTTGGAAACCACTGGGTAGGCTATGGTATACTTGAAAACAAAGATTCATTAAAAGGATTTAAAACAACCAGTGGAATAACACAGTATACCTTAGTAAAAAGTGCATTGTTGTTGAAAATCGCCATCTTGCAGATCAGACTCAACACAAATGGGTAACGGCAAAAGATGACTGGTGTCACCTCTGTGTCCTAGAAGTGACACAAAAGAAAAATGAAAGTGCATCTCAATAGTCTACATGGGTTCCATCTCTGTCTCATTCCATCAATCTGCACTGAAACAACTGGACAAGTGAAACCAGATTCCACCACTTTATCATTCTAACATTTTAGTAATTTACAGATGATTTGGTTATTTTATTACCTCCCTTGTTGACCAAAAGCGCCAAAGCTTCACATCATCCATAGGAATTATCCTATCAATGATCTCTTCCACATAAAAGGTACTGGCGGGAACTTCCTGGGTTCTTCTGGCCCTTTTGTTTGCCTTTGAAATAACATAATGTCAGCATCAAAATACATTTGCACATGTCCCTTGCACATGAGGAAGTGAACAGTTCACAATATGAAGTATGTTAGGGCATGATCAACAATAATGACAGAGACGGCAGAAAATGGTCAGGAGGATTATAAAAATGATTGACACAAACACGGACTCTGTGGAGGTACTTGAGGGCTTCCAGCAGGAATTTGACTCCGGGGTTGTGGGTAGCCAGAAGACCGTTCCTCAGCATGAATGACAGGGCATTCTTCCATATCAGAATGTGCTTAGTCATGATGGAAGGCTCCAGTGACGACCACCAGTCTTCTATAACATATGATACATGAATACAAGTCCAAAATATGTTAATTATATTGCCTGTGCAAAAAAATATTATCTTATAATATATGGTCATGTGTCACAGTGTCAGCTATGCTTCTATTATAATGCAATTCTTCAAAATGATACTGATGCCAAATTTGCTGATAAACTGAAAAGGTCAGATGTTATTTACTTAAAATTTTCATGGCCGTTTCATTCAGATCCTCAGCGATAACTATTGCTAAAGCCATGACCATGTTCATGACATTCTGGTCATCGTGGAGAAGAGGGATTGTGGGTAGTAGCATAAAGATCTCTGGTGACTTGATGACAGCTGCTGAACTGCAAAGAGTGTCCACCAGTGGCAATATATTTACCTATATGGAGAATATATATAGACATGAAGAGAGTTACATTATGCTATCATGATCCTCCATTCAAAATATATATTGATATTTAATAGATTGTTGATATTTGTTTAAGTCTTTGAAGAGTGAGTTAGTCTTAGCTGATTTCCTGATCCATGGGATGTTGAAGAGCTGATCAAAAGCCTGGCTAGCAGCCTCTAGGTCCACTCTTAAAGCTCCTGCAGCTTTAGTTGATGGAGACTCACTGGTAGAGGGTATAGCATGGGTATAGTATTATCATTGACACAACATACTGTACACACACAGTGTTCATTATAAACTATCCAAACATTCCATTTTAAAATAGCTTACCTGGCTTTGGTGAAACTGGCCACAAGACTTGAACTTGTTGAGAACATCAAGGATATTTCTCTGTTGAAACAAATGTGGACATATTTGATGTTTCAGTACAATTATACTACAAGAAATACAACTTTAAAATAAATGTTTTTTTATTTCATTTTGAGTTTGCTAGTTTTTTTTTTTTTTTAACTAGCAAAGAACCTTTGTCTATGGTGGATTGTATGTTTTAATATTCAACGTAAATAAATATAATAATAAATGAACCTTTGCGCCTCTGAATTTCCTTGCTCCATCGACAGCCATTTTTGCAGCTTGGCTTTATCTAACCTCCCGATTGGCTGTTCTCTTTCAGAACTCTACAAAGGAAGATAAAGCAATATAAGAATTTCAAATATCTCAAACATGAATTAGCTGCTTGAGACATTTAGAATGTTCCAGTCTCCCTTTTACTGAGGTATAAAAGGTCAGAAACATTACCTCAGTGGTGTAAATGAAGTTTGAATTCCATCCCACTGATATCTTCATGTCTGGTAAAAAAAAGAAAAGAAGAGGTTGTAGGGACGTCAAGTCTCGTTAAACAGTATGTGTTCTAATTCAGTCACCCAAAAACGTCATAGTCAGCATGTAGCTGCATTATATAATTGAATAGAATCAAATACAAAAGAGAATAAAAGACAATAAAATAGACATTGTATCTGGTACCGTTGTGTAAGACTGTTGCTGCCCCACCAGAAGCCCTTTCCAGCAGCACTAAGGTGGGTCGCAAGCAGCCCTCCGTAATGCCAGTCCCTAGCTGACCTTTGACCCCACTGCCAAAGGCCCAGAGTTGACCTGAGGACCCCAGCACCAGGGTGTGATGGCTGGCAGAGTTACAGTAAGACAAAAACAGTCAGACTGAGAATGTTCAAGATTGGTTTCCTATCTGTTTATTATATGTGTATATATGTGTATAAGTAGCATTATGCTGTTGGTCATTACCTGCCACATGCTATCTGTGAGGCCAGTCCATCCATACCCTCTACCAGTTTGGGTAGGAGTTCGTTAGCTGATGTGTTGTGCCCAAGCTGGCCTCGGGGAAGCCCTCTCCAAAGGTGAACACCTGTCCATCCTAAAGACCACAAAGAACCAGAACCAGTTGTTGACATGTCAAGGCCCAGAGTTGTTCCTGGTCTAGTCCAGTCAGGGCCCTAATTACTTCTTAAATAGACAGTATAATAGTATTGAAGGGTCGACCTTTACTCTGGTAGCCCTGAGGCTAGATCTGTAATAACATCCATAATCAGGACATATTCTGTATAACCTGTGAGTTTCTATTCTGTAAAAAACTGTAACTTCTCATTTAGTATGAGACTGTATTCATGCACTCAGATAACAACTTGTATGGTTCATTGTGTATTCAGACACTTGATCATTTGTTTTTCACCTCTGTTCAAGGTCATTTCATATAACTGGCTTTATTTATATGTGATGAATTGTATCTTCGAGAGGATGCTGACTTTGTGTGCAGAACTATCTCCCAGTGGGCCCACTGTTTAGGACATTAAATACTTTTTATGAACTAATGAACTGCCGTAGTATTTGTCTCCTTTCACACCAACATCTCCCTTGGGGCCTTCAGTAAAAATACAGTAATAGTATAATACCTTGGTGAGAACAACAGTGTCCCTCTCCACAGTAATAGTATGATACCTTGGTGAGAACAGCAGTGTCCCTCTCCACAGTAATAGTATGATACCTTGGTGAGAACAACAGTGTCCCTCTCCACAGTAATAGTATGATACCTTGGTGAGAACAGCAGTGGCCCTCTCCACAGTAATAGTATGATACCTTGGTGAGAACAGCAGTGTCCCTCTCCACAGTAATAGCATGATACCTTGGTGAGAACAGCAGAATGTGCCTCTCCACAGCTGATGAAGGAAACCCCCAAGACTCTGAGAGCAGGCACAGCACAGATGTTGAACCGGCCTGGCACAGGGAACAAGCATCATACAAGCATCATGCAATGTTCCCACTCATTATAATACATCTGGAAAATGACTTAGTGGTTATAAAAAAAGGAATCCAAGTTCAAATGAACTTTTTATACAAGTAGTGTACAAAGAGAGGTAGAGTGCCGTAGTACCTTTCTCATCCACACGGTTGAGTCCCAGCTGCCCAGCCCTGTTCGCCCCACAGCAGTAGACCAGGCCTGGGAGGGTGAGGGCCAGAGTGTGGGTTCCTCCGGCTGCTACCTGGGTCACTGGGACCCCTATGAGGGAGCGCACCAGGGCAGGTATGGGCTGCAGAGGGACTCCCTTCCCCAGGCCCAGCTGTCCATGGCTGTTCAGACCCCATGAGAACACCTGTCCTCCTGTAGAAGACAAATAAATGACATATTACATTACAATTACATCACAACAATTCCAGAGTTACATTCTTTCCTAATAAATATCATCTCACTGTCCTTTTGATGTTCACTCTTAGAAAAAATAGTTCCAAAAGTGTTCTTCGGCTGTCCTCATAGGATAACCCTTTTAGGTTCCAGGTAGAACCCTTTTTGGCTCCAGGTAGAATCCTTCTGGTTTTCATTTAGAACCCTCTGAAAAAAGGGTTCTACATGGAACACAAAAGGGTTCTACCTGGAACCAAAAAGGGTTCTCCAACGGGTTCTCGTATGGGGACTGCTGAATAACCCTTTTAGGTTTAAGACAGCACCTTTTTTTCTAAGTGTAGTCTAACTGATGCATGTGGTTGTCATAGTTTAGATGGAATGCAGCCTGTGTGAGAGACATCAGTAGGTACAGTATGTTATACCTTTAGTCAGGGCCAAAGAATGGGAATTTCCACAAGCAACCTGTATCACTGTTATCGGCAAGGGCGAAGGTATTTGAACTGGTCTGTGAAAAAAAAAGGAGACATCTAGTACATATTGTCTTTGTTAATGATCAGTGGAATCCAAAGGGACTCTCATTACTTGACAATGTAAATCATGGATGATATTTAACTATCAATATCTATTTCATGTTTAAGTTAAAGGTTTCCTTGCCTTGGCCTGGGGGCTTTGGAGACAGTAGTAAGGGTGATGCCCAGCTGTCCCTCACCCCCTGCCCCCCAGGAGTACACCTGTCCTGACGCGCACACAGCAACAGAGTGGTCCTGACCACAAGCCACAGAGACCACTACCCCCAGACCCTCCACTGGGGCTGAAACGGGTAGAACACATTCAGTTTAATTTGGATGTTCAATGTCTTAGAAAGGGTTAAATGCCAGAAATGCCATGGAATTTAATGCATGAAGGAGTTAATCAACAATTTATCTGAGTCCAGTCACTTCATTGTTCCCTTTTTGTTAATAAAGCCCTACTACACAAGCTTCTGACTTACTTAATTTCGTTGTTAAAGTATAAAAACATGAGATCCCAAACCCTTTCACAGGGTTGGTTGAGTTTCCTCGGGTCCCCACCAAACTAGGTACGGTTGAAGTCGGAAGTTTACATACACTTAGGTTGGAGTCATTAAAACTTGTTTTTCAACCACTCCACAAATTTCTTGTTGACAAACTATAGTTTATGCAAGTCGGTTAAGACATCAACTTTGTGCATGACACAAGTCATGTTTCCAACAATTGTTTAAAGACAGATTATTTCACTTACAATTCACTGTTTCACAATTCCAGTGGGTCAGAAGTGTACATACACTAAGTTGACTGTGCCTATAAACAGCTTGGAAAATTCCAGAAAATGTACATAATTCGAGTCAATTGGAGGTGTAACTGTGGATGTATTTCAAGGCCTATCTTCAAACTCAGTGCATCTTTGTTTGACACCATGGGAAAATCAAAAGAAATCAGCCAAGACCTCAGAAAAAAAATTGTAGACCTCCACAATTCTGGTTCATCCTTGGGAGCAATTTCCAAACGCCTGAAAGGTACCATGTTCATTCTGTCTCCTAGAGATGAACGTACCTTGGTGTGAAAAGTGCAAATCAATCCCAGAACAACAGCAAAGGACCTTGTGAAGATGCTGGTATAAACCGGTACAAAAGTGTCTATATCCACAGTAAAACGAGTCCTATATTGACATAACCTGAAAGGCCATTCAGCAAGGAAGAAGCCACTGCTCCAAAACCGCCATAAAAAAGCCAGACTACGGTTTGCAACTGCACATGGGGACAAAGATCGTACTTTTGGAGAAATGTCCTCTGGTCTGATGAAACAAAAATAGAACTGTTTGGCCATAATGACCATCGTTATGTTTGGAGGAAAAAAGGGGGAGGCTTGCAAGCCGAAGAACAACATCCAAACCGTGAAGCACGGGGGTGGCAGAATCATGTTGTAGGGTTGCTTTGCTGCAGGAGGGACTGGTGCACTTAACAAAATAGATGGCATCATGAGGAAAGAAAATTATGTGGATATATTGAAGCACCATCTCAAGACATCAGTCAGAAAGTTAAAGCTTGGTTGCAAATGGGTCTTCCAAATGGACAATGACCCCAAGCATACTTCCAAAGTTGTGGCAATCCTATAGAAAATTTGTGGGCAGAACTGAAAAAGCATGTGAGAGCAAGGAGGCCTAAAAACCTGACTCAGTTACACCAGCTCTGTCAGGAGGAATGGGCCAAAATTCACCCAACTTATTGCGGGAAGCTTGTGGAAGGCTACCTGAAACGTTTGACCCAAGTTAATTAAACAATTTAAAGGAAATGCTACCAAATACTAATTGAGTGTATGTAAAGTTCTGACCCACTGGGAATGAGACGAAATAAATACAAGCTGAAATAAATAATTACCTCTACTATTATTCTGACATTTCACATTCTTAAAATAATTGGTGATCCTAACTGACCTAAAACAGGGATTTTTTACTAGGATTAAATGTCAGGAATTGTGAAAAACTGAGTTTAAATGTATTTGGCTAAGGTGTATGTAAACTTCCGACTTCAACTGTAAATCCGCTTGTATTTTTTTTAACGCTTCACATTTAAATCACCTACAGAATTCCTTACATTTGGATTCCCTGGTGCAACTAGGGCAGTTTAACACCCTGATGATAAATTAGTTCACCGAGGTGTGCAATTGTTTTGATTGACTTTAATAATTTGTTTACGATGTCTGTGAACATAGCAACAGTTCACCTTCGTTCTTCTGATTTGGATGGCGAAACGAAACTGAAACTGAGCCGATGTTGTAGTTTTATTGAGGGATAGTGTTCCAATTTCTGAAAGTTGTGGTAAAGTTCACTAAGCTAAATATCGGCTACTACACATTTTAATATCATCTGTAATTATGAAAAATAAAGTGAACAGAAATGTTAGCATAATTATAAAGAATAAAATAATTCAGAAGCAAGCATCCTTTTAGCAGCGCTTTAATTCGAAATAGCCTACATAGCGATCCTTACACCCAAATAGTCAGATATAATTAAATGATGTATTTATTACCTGGTAGTTTTGAATCTCTTTTCTTCTGTCTACCAAGTTGTCCCTTTGAGTTGCGCCCACATGATAGGATCCTGCCATCTACGGTGAGAAATAAAGTGTGTTGCTCCCCACAAGCAATTTCTGTGACTTTATCAGAGAATATATTTCCTGCTATCGGAAGAGACACATTCTCAAAGTTTAGACCAAACTGTCCACTCGAACCGTCTCCCCAGCAGAACATGATGATGTGATGATTGACTGATGACTAAAGTGTGGTCCACATAGGTTGGCTATATTGGGCTCTACGTGTGTGTGTGTGTGTGTGTGTGTGTGAGAGAGAGAGCTACTAGTTACCACATCCATAAAGTCGTAATTATGTCTAAACCCCAACTATTTCTACAATTTATCTTCTTAAGATCTGACTTTAAACCTTACCCTAACCTTAACCTCACTGCTGACCTCATACCTAACCATAACCTTAAATTAAGACCAAAAAGCTATTTTCTGTTTCTGTCATTCATTTTAGCCAATGATTTTGTGGCTGTGGTAACTAGTGACAACTGGGTGGGAGGGAGGCGTAAATGTTTCCAGCATGCTGATTCGTGCTGCGCGGGTGACAGGCGCAGTTCCTCTTCTTGTTTGATAGCGTTCCGCACTAAACACACGGACACTTTTGATGAATTTAACTGTACGCTGTGCAGCTTTTCACCATATACGAAGCCGTTGTAAAGAGTTAAAGGTAAAAATACGTTTTCTGCTGAGAGATATCGAAGAAATGTGATTGTTGTCCAAGTGCGGGAGATAGGCTGCACAAATCATTGATTATTTTGCTAGCTACTGTTAGCATAGCTCTACCTAGCAAATGAGCTAAAAATAGTGTCAAATTAGGAATACTTTGTCCTTACTATTTAACGTTAGTGTGATTAACTAAACAAGGGTCGTTGGCGAAACCATTAGTTAACATTATGCACAGCACTGCCGCTATCTAACTAGCCAAGCGGTAGCTTGTTTGGTTGCTAGTTAGCAAGCTAGCTTGTTGATTATGGGATATGGTGTTGCGTCATGCGGGTTTGTCAAGTTTGTGTTTACATTAGAAAAATACGCTTCAGTAATGGACTAACGTTAACATTGTCAATCATTATTTTTTTTTAAATCAGTCTATTTATACTTTTGTGCATGCCTGTTAAAGAGCCTAATGAAATATTTTGAATAATTAGATATTTATTCAGCTGTAGTAAAATAACAAGTGCTGTTGACTCCTGTCTAGTGGTCATGCTCTTTAGCTGCTCCAGTTAAAATAATGCAGTTATCACTAATCGTTATCAACTGATTCTGACAAAATGTTCAGAACGCTTCAGGACAGGTGTGACAAAGAAGAAATGTAGGCAACACAGCAAGTGACACTTACAGCTTGTCATGTTTTTTATTTATTTTTATTTATTTCACCTTTATTTAACCAGGTAGGCTAGTTGAGAACAAGTTCTCATTTACAATGCGACCTGGCCAAGATAAAGCATAGCAGTGTGAACAGACAACAACACAGAGTTACACATGGCGTAAACAATAAACAAGTCAATAACACAGTAGAAAAAAAATAGTCTATATACATTGTGTGCAAAAGGCACGAGGAGGTAGGCAATAAATAGGCCGTAGGAGTGAATAATTACAATTTAACAGATTAACACTGGAGTGATAAATGATCAGATGGTCATGTGCAGGTAGAGATACGGGTGTGCAAAAGAGCAGAAAAGTAAATAAATAAAAACAGTATGGGGACGAGGTAGGTAAATTGGTTGGGCTATTTACCGATGGACTATGTACAGCTGCAGCGATCGGTTAGCTGCTCAGATAGCAGATGTTTAAAGTTGGTGAGGGAGATAAGTCTCCAACTTCAATTATTTTTGCAATTCGTTCCAGTCATAGGCAGCAGAGAACTGGAAGGAAAGGCGGCCAAATGTGGTGTTGGCTTTAGGGATGATCAGTGAGATACACCTGCTGGAGCGCGTGCTACGGGTGGGTGTTGCCATTGTGACCAGTGAACTGAGATAAGGCGGAGCTTTACGTAGCATGGACTTGTAGATGACCTGGAGCCAGTGGGTCTGGCGACGAATATGTAGCGAGGGCTAGCCGACTAGAGCATACAGGTCGCAATGGTGGGTGGTATAAGGTGCTTTAGTAACAAAACGAATGGCACTGTGATAAACTGCATCCAGTTTGCTGAGTAGAGTATTGGAAGCTATTTTGTAGATGACATCGCCGAAGTCGAGGATCAGTAGGATAGTCAGTTTTACTAGGGTAAGTTTGGTGGCGTGAGTGAAGGAGGCTTTGTTGCGAAATAGAAAGCTGACTCTAGATTTGATTTTAGATTGGAGATGTTTGATATGAGTCTGGAAGGAGAGTTTACAGTCTAGCCAGACACCTAGGTACTTATAGATGTCCACATATTCTAGGTCGGAACCATCCAGGGTGGTGATGCTAGTCGGGCGTGCGGGTGCAGGCAGCGAACGGTTGAAAAGCATGCATTTGGTTTTACTAGCGTTTAAGAGCAGTTGGAGGCCACGGAAGGAGTGTTGTATGGCATTGAAGCTCGTTTGGAGGTTAGATAGCAGTGTCCAGGGAAGGACCATCATGTTAGACCAATGATGACCGAGGCATTAAAACTGCACTATAAAGTTCCACATAACCTATCTTAAGATGTGGCTAGGCCTACATATGGAATAGAGAAGAACATTTGATTTAATTAAGTAGGCAATTTCACATGCATTTTCTGTTATATGGAGTCGAGAGAGACACAGAAAGACAGAGAGAGAGCGAAAATCCTGCATCAACAAACACAGAAATATCAATCCAGCCACCATCCATTCCTGTGACATCTATTGGAACTCAGCCGCTCTGCAGCTGGCAGAACACACCAGGCCTTAAGCTGGCTGACGTTTCCAAGGCCTAGTCCAACTCTTCTATTGAATTTACAGCACCTATCTAGGAGCTCTTGTTGACTTGACATTCAATCTAATAGCTATCTTATCATTCTTCCCCAATTGTTAGCCTATTTGCTATCCAGAAGACTCTGCTCTAGGGTAACCTGTGTTGTTGGCCAGAGGATCTCTCTCCCCGCGAGGAGTCGTCTGCTGCTGTTGCTGGGTTGGTGATCATGTCAGCCTCCGCTCTCATCCACCTGGCCCGGTCGGGGGGGACTCAGGCCATGCGACAGAGGGGTTTCCTCCAGACAGCCCTAGTTAGTGTCCTACCCCTGCAGGATGACCTCCCCCTCCAACGGCCTCTCCACCTGGGCCTGCTGCGGGCCAGCAACACACGCTTCGACCCGGACAGCAGCGGCAAGCCCACCACCTGGGACTCGTTCGGCATCTGGGACAACCGCATAGATGAGCCCATCAACCTGTCGCCCTCCATCAAGTACGGCAAGCCCATCCCCAAGGTCAGCCTGTCCAAGGTGGGCTGCGCCTCGCTCATCGGCCACCGGCGGGAGAATGAGGACCGCTTCCAGGTTTCCCAGATGACAGACAATATCCTCTACTTTGCCGTGTTTGACGGCCACGGAGGGCCTGAGGCGGCAGACTTCTGCGACAAGTACATGGAGAAGTACATTAAGTAAGTCATCTGGCTGGGTTGTATTATCTGTGTTTAGTCAGGGCATTGGCCTGCAGGATCAGTTTATGGCCTAATGTGTATTGAATGGACTGGAGAAAAAAATGCACTTCAATTTAGTTTTTATCCTTTTTATACTTGCAAAATCTCTTAAGAGGTCAGGCTGAGACCATTGAGATGGCAGGAAATGAATCTGATTGATTGAATGTGTTTTGGTGTTATTTCAGGGATCTTGTAGCAGAGGAGGACAATCTGGAAGTTGTTCTTACTAAAGCATTCCTTGAACTGGACAAAGCCTTGGCAAGACACCTCCACTTCTTCCCTCATGGTAGGTTCCGTCTGTGATGTTACACGTCAGGGAATGTAGATAGACTGTCTCTGTACTGACAATGTATATAGACTGTCTCTGTACTGACAATGTATATAGACCGCACTGAGTTTTCGTTTTTATGTTAAACTTAACCTAGTTTTGAAGCTAAAGTCTTTAGATTAGCTTGTGTTGAAATATTAACGAATAGCCTAACTTATCAATGTGACTGCTCTGCCAAGAGCTATGATGACTTAACCGATCCTAAATGGAGCTAACGTGTATTTTCAGTCGCTGCCTCCAGTGCTGTGAAAGCTAAACATTAATACCCAGGGTCACCATTCTCAGACTGCAAAGCACAGGTTAGGACATGTATGTGGCAGACAAGCATTCTAAACAAACCCCTCCACTGGATGCCCTGCAGATAAGAATCAGGGTTGTCCTCTTGTAGTGCATGCACCCTTCCAAGCTACTGGATCAAGTTTACCTTCAGTTCCTTTGGCAGCCATTTTCTTTTGTGAAGGTCGCCTGGAGACCCAGATGTTAGCAATCATAGAATGTTGACCGTTTTCTCTGAGAAAGGCCTAGTTTAATTGCCAAGATGGTGACAGTCAATCAGTTTAGCTTGAGTGTGTGGCCAAAATGTCGGCCACAGACGGCGTGAAATGTCCCAATATGCCCTGTGTGTGTGTGTGCATGTTATTTACGACAGCAGCGGAGCCAGCTAAGAGCTGGAGGCACCAGGCACCTTTTTGGAAGGAGAAGGGGGGCTAGATAATGGAGAGTCCAGCGGGTCCTATCCTGGACTACTGGAAGGTTCCTCATCTTTCTCTCTCCTCTCTCCTTTTCTATTTCTCTCACACAAGTTGATTTGAACAGCTGTATAAGGGTCATTGTAAAGCCAGAAACTGTAGGATGTTGCCATGCAAATGGTTGCTAAGGACACCCAAGAGGGAACAAAACACAAATCACCATGTGTACAAAACATGACACATAGAAACTTAGTCGTGAAATTTGAGGTGTTATACACTTAATTAATGAAAGAGGCATTAGCTAGAGCTCTCACCTATAGATTTGATCACCATGATGATAGTCCTGATAAGCGCTATCTGTCACTGCTGCTTCCTGTATTCTGCCATGGGCCAGTACACTGTATATAGGACTGTATATTAGGTCACTCATTGTAACTCTGACATTTTTGTATGACACCACTGGTCAGAGATCCAAAGTTCCACTGACTGTATTGTAGTTGCTCTCATTCTGTTTCTGTAACCCTAAAACAGTGTGACATGCATGTCTGTCTGACTCTGTCTCTCTTCAGCCATCCCTTTTGTTAGACTAGTAACCTCCCCCTCCATTCTGTTCTCATGTTGTGGAGTATGACTCGTGAGTGTGTGTCACGTGCCACCTATGCTGTGAATGTGTGAGAATACATTTTGAGCATGTATCTGAATAATTCATTGTGTGTTTTGAGAAACAAGTTGACCATAATCAGCTCTGTGTGTTTCTTGTTAGCTGTGTGTGTCTGGCCTTACAGTTGTGTAGAGTGTGTGTGTGTGTGTGGTCTTCAGATGTGTTTACCCCCCTGACTTGTTTCCCTCTACTTCCTGGTGTTTTAGTGGTGAGCGCTGGCTCCACGGCCACGGTGGCCCTGCTGAGGGACGGTATAGAGCTGGTGGTGGGCAGCGTGGGGGACAGCCGCGCCATGCTCTGCCGCAAGGCCAAGGCCCTCAAACTCACCTCGGACCACACCCCCGAGAGGAAAGACGAGAAGGAGAGGTACGGCAGATATCCAGGCTTGAGAAAGACGGAATCTGATATTCATTTGTTGGTAGCTGTAAGGTTGGGAGAGGAGGAGGCATGTTTTATCCATCACATTAGACACTAATAGAAATGTGTTAACTACTATGGATTAAGATTTTACTGTAAGTTTTAACAATTCTATGTAAGTCATTTAAGAGCCCTCTCCCGTGCTTTAAAACCACTTGTCTGTCTGTCTCTACCTCCAGAATAAAGAAGAGCGGTGGCTGGGTGACCTGGAACAGTCTGGGGCAGCCCCATGTCAACGGCAGGTTAGCCATGACACGCGCCATCGGGGACTTTGACCTCAAGAGCACCGGGGTGATCGCCGAGCCAGAGACCAAGAGAATATCAGTGAGTGTCTGCTGTCACCACCTCAGAGAAATGATCTACTGTGCATTATCAGAGTGTATACATCTCAAATTACACTCTATTCCCTATGAAGTGCACTACTTTTGACCTGGACCTAGAGCTGGGAAGAAAAACGGACAATTATCGATACCGACCATTTCTGACATGTTACTGATATTGATAATAACGATAAGTAGCCGTTACTAGAGGAATATGACGTTTGAAATAAAATAACTCTGCTAATATGGGCTATTGCTAACGGGACAGTGATGGCCACAACATTGAAAGTGGTAGTTTTAAGGGTAATGTAAAAAAAAAAGTAACTGGTGCACATTGTTATAAACTTATCATTCAATTTATTGTTATTGTGAAAATTCGGTGCATTCATATGGATTTTTGTCCATATCGCCCAGCTCTACCAGAACCTAATTTAGTGCATTCATTTTGACCAGATCCACACAGGGCTGGACAAAAGTAGTCCACTGTATGAGGAATAGGTTGGAATTAGCCAGTGTCTGTCACTCAGTTTGGGTCATTTTTGCCCCTGAGGTGTTTGGGTCATTTTTGCCCCTGAGGTGTTTAGGTCATTTTTGCCCCTGAGGTGTTTGGGTCATTTTTGCCCCTGAGGTGTTTGGGTCATTTTTGCCCCTGAGGTGTTTGGGTCATTTTTGCCCCTGAGGTGTTTGGGTCATTTTTGCCCCTGAGGTGTTTGGGTCATTTTTGCCCCTGAGGTGTTTGGGTCATTTTTGCCCCTGAGGTGTTTGGGTCATTTTTGCCCCTGAGGTGTTTGGGTCATTTTTGCCCCTGAGGTGTTTGGGTCATTTTTGCCCCTGAGGTGTTTGGGTCATTTTTGCCCCTGAGGTGTTTGGGTCATTTTTGCCCCTGAGGTGTTTGGGTCATTTTTGCCCCTGAGGTGTTTGGGTCATTTTTGCCCCTGAGGTGTTTGGGTCATTTTTGCCCCTGAGGTGTTTGGGTCATTTTTGCCCCTGAGGTGTTTGGGTCATTTTTGCCCCTGAGGTGTTTGGGTCATTTTTGCCCCTGAGGTGTTTGGGTCATTTTTGCCCCTGAGGTGTTTGGGTCATTTTTGCCCCCGAGGTGTTTGGGTCATTTTTGCCCCCGAGGTGTTTGGGTCATTTTTGCCCCCGAGGTGTTTGGGTCATTTTTGCCCCCGAGGTGTTTGGGTCATTTTTGCCCCCGAGGTGTTTGGGTCATTTTTGCCACCGAGGTGTTTGGGTCATCTTGTCAGGGTTGATCACGTCTTTAGCCTGCAGGTGCTCAGAACAGTGACATATTAAGCTCCGAAGGGCAAATGTGTTTCCTCTTTATCACTGGAGACTGTCTGGCTTAGTCTCTGGCTTGTGTCATGGTCTGTTTGTAGACGTCTGGCAATAAGGTATTAACTTAATTTGTTTCTAGCTGCATCACGTCCACGACTCGTTCCTGGCGCTGACCACAGATGGCATAAACTTTATCATGAACAGCCAGGAGATCTGTGATGTCATCAACCAGTGCCACGACCCCAAAGAGGCCGCCCAGAGGATCTCAGAGCAGGTAGAGTGGTCACTTTGAGCCACCACAGCCCCTAGGGCAGCTTTTCCCAAACTCAGTCCTCCGGACCCCAAGGGGTGCACGTTTTGTTTTTTTCCCACAGCTAATTGAAATTATCAAAACTTGATGATTAGTTGGTTATTTGAATCAGCTGTGTAGTGCTAGGGCAGAAACCAAAACGTGCACCCCTTTGCTGTCCCAAGGACTGAGTTTAGGAAACACTGACTTAGGGTGCAGGGGTAACATCTATCCCAAAGAGCAGCAGTGATTTTTGAAATTGTTGAAGAAGAGATATGTAATGTAAATTTAGCAAATGAATGAGTTTAAAGGAACTCTATGGCACTGTATAATAATCTCAATGGATTGTGAAATAAATATGTCCCCTGGTTATGTAAAGAAGCAGTTAAACATTGAGACAAATGTTCATTATTGGTGGCGGTGTCTCTTGTCTCCTAGGCGCTTCAGTATGGCTCAGAGGACAACAGCACCATTATCGTGGTTCCCTTCGGAGCCTGGGGGAAACAGAAGAACTCAGAGACCAGCTACTCCTTCAGCCGCAGCTTTGTGTCCAGCGGCCGCTGGGCTTAAACAGGTGGACCCGGGTAGTCATTAGTACGAAGTTACCCCTAGACACTAATCTAGTGTCAGTTTATGTTTTCCACCCCTACTGGTGAAGGTTAGGGCTGGGGGGGGGCGTAATCTGATCTGAGCTCTGTGGTTATGGATAACTTTGATCGAAGCAGACTTAAAGGGAAAGGGGAGGGAGATTCCTGTGGACCTTATCGATGTGCAATAGTCTCCACACAGGGCCGGCCAGTTCAAGACATGCAGGGGAAAAGCACAGCTAACCAAGAACCGATGCCTTAGGAACAATGACATGCCATTTTACAGATAATAATCCCGTAGTTTTGAGCCTGTTCTACAGAAAGGCTTTTGACTCATTATGTGCACTTCACAAGGAACACGTCCTTTTCACTTCCTCCAAAATCGCTGCCTATTCCCTATGTAGTGCACTACTTTTGACCGCCAAACGTAGTGCCCTACATAGGGAATTGGGTGCCATTTTGGACGCAAACAAGGTTGCAGTAGAAAGCCAACGACTTGGTGGGAGCTTGAAGCCTAAGAACTTACCTTATTCTTCATTGTGTGTAAGTGAGTTTGCATTGTGCCAAGTAAGGCAAACCAGACGTTAATTAGCTTTGTCTGTGAAAACTTGGGGGAAAGTGCTTCTTACTTGCATGTCATGGAGAATGTTTTTGGTAGGAAGTTATTCTGAGAAATCAACAACGCACTTTTTTTTATTTCCTGGTGATGTTGAACTAATTTGTTTCAATGCGTCTAGTTCATCCGCTGTACTTGTTAGTGGATATCACTGTGCTGTGGTGCTGCTTTGTTTAGTTCTGAACAACAGTTTTAGTCTGTCGTCTCTTCGCGTGAAGCACTTGTCAGTATTGAGTTCAGGACAAACTTCTCAGAATGGGGATTTTGGGTACAGTAAGGCACTGCTTATAGTACAGGGTTATGATTGACCAATATGTACAAATTCATATCCGTCTAATAGGAAAACACTCACACGCACTGCAGTCAAGACGTGTTAAAGGACCACTATTTGAATCTCTGCGTTTCTATAATTTCAGCATGGTAGAAGGAAAAGCTGTGTGTAGATACTGTAATACACAGAAAGAGAGCCAGCCAAATGATGGCAAAAGCCCAAAGTCTTGTAATTGATGGGCACATGCAGTATGGAATGTAATGTGTTAGTTCTCCCTGTTCTACAATCATATTGGGCCCTCGGGAGCCACAGAATGCATTGATGCCCCAGTTGCACAAGCCTTAAAGATGCAGTCCTAGATCTTAAAGCACTTAGAAATTTGTAACATATTGTATGATGACTTTGTTCACAATTGTGTACAATCTTCAGTGATCCGTTTTGGCTCGTGATCACTTCTTTCAAAACTACTGGGTGAAATTATGCAAAGGCTTTGGAGCATCACTTTGAGGTAAAGCTATAGAGAATATCTATTGAGCTGTGTTCTAATGGTACTTAGTAGTTTAGTGTAAACACAGTTCATGGTCGTTAGGCTCGAAAACGACTTCAACCCATAGCATTCCAAAAGAGTATCTTTATTGACAACAAACAGGTCGAACAACTTAACGCGGGAGAGCCTTTGTTTATTTTGGTGATAGGGACTTGGAACAACAGAAAAAAGTGTAAAATGGTGTATATCTGATAACCATACAGTCATTTAAGATGTTCTCAACTTGGGTACAGAAGTCATTTGTATTTTGTGAGTTTTGTACATAGTTATATTTATGTATATGTTTTGATTGCAGGAAAACCGTCAGTGTACTATTTTTAAGTGTTACAGTTGAAATATATTACATTTTTTAGAAAGAAATCTAAAATTGCTCACTTACTATTTTATAGTTTGTCCCTCTAGTTGTTGAAATGATTTGGCTAAAATATCACTTGTATTGCACTTGTAATCAAATATGCTTTTTCATAGGGAACCTTTATATGCAACAATGAACAAAGGAGACAGCTAACCAACAAATATGTGAAATGTGAATGTCTGTATTAAAATGCCGTCAGTGACTCAAATGCAAGAATTTGTAGAACAACTTGATGTAAAAATAGAGCACAAACAGGGATCCAAGCTAACCACAACTTGACTGTAATTCGCATGGATATCTCACTTATGGTGCTTCCAGGTTGTTATAAATAATGTAACGCTGCGTCGATGTGCATTAAAGCCACAGTTGTATTTTGTTGCTGTCTATCCAAGTCAGGAATACTTATGTCCATGTAACAGCTATACTGTTAAATATTACCGTTAATGTGATCATCTACAATCCATGAATGTACCTATCCACCATTAGCTTTTCCTCGTAGACAGTTTGTTTATGTTTGTCCGTTCTCTCACAATGTGAACATTTATTTATCCTCTGTTTGTAATGAGTATTAGTTTCCTCTGAGTTCTCATAACTAAAATCTTGAATACTAAGTATCTCACCAGCCTTCCTACATGTTTGTTGGTTTTATTAAGTCTGTATTTTACTTCAGATTGTTCATGTTGTATACTGTAGTGCAGGGATCATCAACTAGATTCATCTGGGGGCTGATTGTTAACGTGGGGGGTACAAATAATTACTATGAATTACAAATAATTCATAGTCTGCAAATTGACCGCAAGAATATGTTTGACTGAAACATGATTGCAAACCTTTCTTAAATTAAAATCACTTGGAGCTGTTTTCATGGTGTTTGTACAGTCTATGTTCAACAATGACAATAACCCTGCTGTAGTGTATGAAACCATATTCAGCTGAACCTGTGTGTGCCTATTCCTATCAACTCTTCTGTCTAGCTCTAGTACATGTTGTACTGTCAACACTGACTTAATGGACTGTCACTCCTATTCTCGCATGCCGTTGATGTCCATGTGGTCGACAGTTGAATATTTATCCAAATAAATAATGAAATAAAAAAATAAAAAATCTTAATTTGTGTACATTTTCCAACGTTATTGTCCAGTAGATGGCACTATTGTAGCAAGTGACATGAGCGTCGATTGGAACCATTGGAGATAGGAATCTCTTGACGAGAAACTATGGGCGGTAGGAGAAACGAGCAGGTTGAAATCTATAGTCAAGAGCAGCTGCTGTACCTGGAAAAAGGAATCGGACAACCTCAACCATCAGTTTCTTAGTTGTCTGAAATTGTATTACGTAATCTCATCCTACAAGTGTATCTTAATTTGATCACTTGTTGCTGAGAATTTTCCTACACCTTAGGAAATGCAGATGAACTTAGTGTGTATTTTCAGGGAATTTATGTAAATCACTAACACACTGTTATATTAACAGTATTGCACTTCATGTAGCCTACTTTTGGCTAGCTAATATCTACAGATATGTTTTTGCTCTGACCAATATAGTTCACATTAAGATCCTACATCCGTAGGTTATGGAAGTTCACATTCACCTGTGCCCTCATGCAGTCTTCAGATGTGTATCAAAGTTGATGTGGGTGGTAACGCTTCTAGCTATGGTGTACATTGGCGTGCGGGCTCGCCTCATGTATGCACGCATGCATCAGTCAGTCTCACGAATGCTCATGGAAATTCTGGTTTGTTTTGTCAGGGAGTGCCTCTTGCATATCCCTTGCACTTTGGACCAAAAATAGAATATCTCCACTAAACAACTGTTTTCTACACCTGCTGTATCCTTTTGTCAATTAAATAGATTGTATCACCCCTCTTGCTATTTGTTGTGTTACCTTGCATTATTATTATTATCATTATAACTTTATGTAAACTACTTTTTTCTTTTTTTCACCTTTATTTAACCAGGTAGGCCAGTTGAGAACAAGTTCTAATTTACAACTGCGACCTGGCCAAGATAGAGCAAAGCAGTGTGACACAAACAACACAGAGTTACACATGGGATAAACAAACATACAGTCAATAACACAATAGAAAAGTCTATACAGTGTGTGCAAATGTAGTAAGATTAGGGAGGTAATAGTGGTGAAATAATTACAATTTAGCAATTAAACACTGGAGTGATAGATGTGCAGAAGATGAATGTGCAAGTAGAGACACTGGGGTGCAAAGGAGCAACAACAACTAAAAATAACATGGGGATGAGATAGTTGGGTGGGCTATTTACAGATGGGTTATGTACAGGTATAGTGATCGGTAAGCTGCTCTGACAGCTGATGCTTAAAGTTAGTGAGGGAGATATGTCTCCAGCTTCAGTGATTTTTGCAATTAATTCCAGTCATTGGTAGCAGAGAACTTGAAGGAAAGGCGGCCAAAGTAGGAGTTGGCTTTGGGGGTGACCAGTGAAATATACCCCTGCTGGAGCACGTGGTATGGGTGGGTGCTGCTATGGTGACTGGTGAGCTGAGATAAGGCAAGGCTTTACCTAGCAAAGACATAGATGACCTGGAGCCAGTGGGTTTGGCAACGAATATGAAGCGAGGGCCAGCCAACGAGAGCATACAGGTCACAGTGGTGGGTAGTATATGGGGCTTTGGTGACAAAACGGATGGCACTGTGATAGACTACATCCAATTTGCTGAGTAGAGTGTTATGAGTGTTGTAAATGTGTGAGTGTTGTAAATGACATCGCCGAAGTCAAGGATCAGTAGGATAGTCAGTTTTACAAGGGTATGTTTGGCAGCATGATTGAAGGATGCTTTGTTGCGAAATAGGAAGCCAATTCTAGATATCATTTTGGATTGTAGATGCTTAATGTGAGTCTGGAAGGAGAGTTTACAGTCTAACCAGACACCTAGGTATGTGTAGTTGTCCACATATTCTAAGTCAGAACCGTCCAGAGTAGTGATGCTGGACGGGCGGGCAGGTGCGGGCAGCAATCGGTTGAAAGGCATGAATTTAGTTTTGCTTGCATTTAAGAGCAGTTGGAGGCCACGGAAGGAGAGTTGTATGGTATTGAAGCTCGTCTGCAGGTTAGTTAACACAGTGTCCAAAGAGGGGCCAGAAGTATACAGAATGGTGTCGTCTGCATAGAGGTGGATCAGAGAATCACCAGCAGCAAGAGCAACATCATTGATGTATACAGAGAAACCCAAGTCATGTCTCACTTTACTCTTGTATAACAGTCATCATAATTTGACATAGACTATTTTATAAATCCTACTGTATATAAAACATCTCAGAGTTTTTAACTGCTTTTTTCACCTTCAACTTTATTTACTACTTGTTATTTTTGACTTTTTATTTGGCATTTGATTCTTGATTGATATTGATATTGTACTTAATTGTCGAGGAGAGTTAGCGAGTAAGCGTTTCACTACTGTTTACACCTGTATCCAATAAACTTTGATACAATCATCAGAGTCTCTAGTAAAAGACTTGATTACTTGATGAATTTGTTCCGAATTTAAATATCAACAACAATTTGATGGGGAAACAGATTTATTTTATTTTATTTGTCTTTTTTCAAAATGTTATGAAATGCTGATGGACTGTTTCATCATTTTCATAATCTGGCGTTATGAAACCAATTATGACTTGATTGATGATTTCCGACTGTAACTGGGAAGTATTTACTTTCTGATACCTTACCCTCCCTTTTCTCTTATCAGTTAAGCCCATGTTTACACAACCACATAAAAAGCAAACCAGAAATAAGTCACAAACACACACACACTACGGGTACAAATACGCACCCTGGGTCCCTCCTGGTCTTGGCTACTGAGATACGTGATGTCGTGAGAGAGCTGTCTGTTGAATCTGACAATTAATCTTAATGGTTGTATAGTCGTCTCAAATAAAACTGTGAAGGACCTTGACGTTACTCTGGTACCCTGATCTCTCTTTTGACGAACATATCAAGACTGTTTCAAGGACAGCTTTTTTCCATCTACGTAACATTGCAAAAATCAGAAACGTGCTGTCCAAAAATGATGCAGAAAAATTCATCCATGCTTTTGTTACTTCTAGGTTAGACTACTGCAATGCTCTACTTTCCGTCTACCCGGATAAAGCACTAAATAAACTTCAGTTAGTGCTAAATACGGCCGCTAGAATCCTGACTAGAACCAAAATATTTGATCATATTACTCCAGTGCTAGCCTCCCTACACTGGCTTCCTGTCAAGGCAAGGGCTGATTTCAAGGTTTTACTGCTAACCTACAAAGCATTATATGGGCTTGCTCCTACCTATCCCTCTGATTTGGTCCTGCCGTACATACCTACACGTACGCTACGGTCACAAGACGCAGGCCTCCTAATTGTCCCTAGAATTTCTAAGCAAACAGCTGGAGGCAGAGCTTTCTCCTATAGAGCTCCATTTTTTTGGAACAGTCTGCCTACCCATGTAAGAGACGCAGACTCGGTCTCAACCTTTAAGTCTTTACTGAAGACTCATCTCTTCAGTGGGTCATATGATTGAGTGTAGTCTGGCCCAGGGGTGTGAAGGTGAACGGAAAGGCTCTGGAGCAACGAACCGCCCTTGCTGTCTCTGCCTGGCCGGTTCCCCTCTAAACCCTATTACAAGGGTTGAGTCACTGGCTTACTGGTGCTCTTTCATGCCGTCCCTAGGAGGGGTGCGTCACTTGAGTGGGTTGAGTCACTGATGTGATCTTCCTGTCTGGGTTGGTGCCCCCCATTGGGTTGTGCCGTGGCGGAGATCTTTGTGGACTATACTCGGCCTTATCTCAGGATGGTAAGTTGGTGATTGAAGATGTCCCTCTAGTGATGTGGGGGCTGTGCTTCGGCAAAGTGAGTGGAGTTATATCCTTCCTGTTTGGCCCTGTCCGGGGGTATCATCGGATGGGGCCACAGTGTCTTCTGACCCCTCCTGTCTCAGCCTCCAGTATTTATGCTGCAGTAGTTTATGTGTCGGGGGGCTAGGGTCAGTTTGTTATATCTGGAGTACTTCTGTCTTGTCCTGTGTGAATTTAAGTATGCTCTCTCTAATCCTCTCTTTCTTTCTCTCTCTCTCTCGGAGGACCTGAGCCCTAGGACCATGCCTCAGGTCTACCTGGCATGATGACTCCTTGCTGTCTCCAGTCCACCTGGCCGTGCTGCTGCTCCAGTTTCAACTGTTCTGCCTGCGGCTATGGAATCCTGACCTGTTCACCGGACGTCCTACCTGTCCCAGACTTGCTGTTTTCAACTCTCTAGAGACAGCAGGAGTGGTAGAGATACTCTTAATGATCGGCTATGAAAAGCCAACTGACATTTACTCCTTTTCCTAGCCACCGTGCTTCTACACCTGCATTGCTTGCTGTTTGGCGTTTTAGGCTGGGTTTCTGCACAGCACTTTGAGATATCAGCTGATGTACGAAGGGCTATATAAATACATTTGATTTGATTCATAATGCCGACAAACTGGTGACTCCAGCTCTCTCTGCTTGTTTTCTCAATGTGTATTAGCATGAATTGTCATCCGTCACCTTTCCTCTTCTCTAAAGAGACAGCTGTGGTCATTCCTGAGCAAAGTATGAGGTGTTACCCTGAGTCAACATAGTTGGGCCTTTGCCATTACTAGTTTATGGTGTTGACTGTGAAGGACTGCGTTCCAGACATATTTTACGTATATTGGTATGTGATACTCTGGGTGTGTTTGTTTAGGAAGTGTAGAATGTTGTTTTGTCTTTATGAAAGATATAATTGAGTATGTGTGTGATTACTGAAATGTTTTGAAGTGATTGCTTCCCAGCAGCAAATGTTAGAGGGTGCAGGGAAATGCTTGTGTTACTATAGCGCCTAACAATGCAGCAAAAATGTCTAACAAGTAGGTCAACATAAATAATCATAAAAACAAGAAATCACGACCGTCAGAACGAATCCAGTTGACAACCCAAATAACACTGTATAAGTAATCCAAATGCAATCTTTGCCTATATAAACCAACAATATATAGACTACTTAGAATGATATGTAGAGATCTACAGCAGTCAGGGGGACAGGAAAACTTGTGGCGAGGCGGTATTTATCACAGCATTTTTTAATCAAGTGTAGAAGCAACTGATTTAGTTTAATCAAATATATCAACGCTTAGCATTCAAACGATTTGTCAACTCGCACACCATTTTTATGTCCTTCATATCGGAGTGCTGCTGCAGGCTTTGCGTGTCTTGATTCACGAAAATCGCAGGTCGCGCGATAGCTCAAGGCGCGCTCTCTACTTTCCTCTGGTATTTAGCAAGCTTGATAACACATCACTCCCCCTACACAAGCAGAAACTGTTACATAAATGTCGACACAAGAAAAAACGGTTACAAAAATGTAGAATTCTTAATACCTAAACATTAGCGATCTGACATGACGTATTGCATGGAAACGATACTATTTTTCGGTCTGATCAACTCTAGATTGGGCTAACAGCAGCATCTGTTAGCCTACTATGCGCCCTGTCCCTCTTGGCCAGGGTAAACGAAGCGGTTTTAAACGTTGTATATGTATAGCCCATTTGTTTGTGAGAACGTGAATGGGATTACATTTGGTTTATATTAAAACCTGGGCTGACTAGGCTATCTATACTTTCTCGATCCAAAATGATTAACGGGAATGAATAAACACAATAGCTGTTATATAGACTGTTTATACATTTTTAATTAGGCCTGCAATTGGGCAGTACAACACGATGCAAACCTGCACAAAGCAAGCTCAGCCATGTGCGTTTTATTGTCCAATCATGTTGCTTTCTCTGTGTCTGTGTCTGGGAACCCCCCTAGTCCTTTAAAACGTCATTCATGTATAATTCATATGAACAAATACAAGATTGCTGTAGTTTGACAGGGTTTCCATCCTCGTCAAGACCAGGAGTTAAAAAAAACAACATTTGACATGATTAGGAAAACTCTGGTCCCATCATAGCCCATATGAAACCTTTTTACAACAGATTAATTACGTCATACCATTTAAGGTCCGGAGTTTTACCTGATTAGGTTAGGTTAGGAATTGTGTTATATTTTTATACAGTCCTTTCAATTCATTTAATTTTCTATTGAAATCCACTTAAATTAAATGTAATTCATAGTCCTGAAATATCAGTTTGGAGATGATCTCAATCATTGGGGTTGTGCTCTAGATACGAATGAGAGCAATTGAAAGATAGTTTTTTTATTTTTTTAAATGAGGCAATAATTAAGAATTGCTTATTTGCCCATGCTTATTTGCCAATGTCCTGGTTGAACCATTCATGCACACGCTTTGCACAATTTAACGGCATGGCTCGGTTTGGGAGGCGCCCATACTGTCATAGGAAAGATCTCAAGTATATATCCTCGCGTCCTCTCTCCTCGCCTCCTTCTTAAAACCCATTGGATGAGAAAGCCAGAGGTCCCGCCCCTCTGACCATCTCCTCCAATGGGTTTTGAGAAGGAGACCGAGGAGAGATGACGCGAAGAGTATGTATTGAGATTTCTCCATAGCCGCTTCTCTTATTCAACACCGGTAGTATAAATTCATTGGCCAAAGCGGATCGTTGGTCACACGCGTGGTTTGGTTCGGTCTTTTCTAGTACAAGACTGGAGAGGACTGTAGAAATTTCAAAGTTTACAGGCGGGTATGTATCCGTTTTGCATGATATTTTCAGATGGGATATATTTTATTTTCGGCTAAATTTGCTACATCATTTGGAGGCTAAATGCCATGCATAACGGTGACGTGATCCTCCTGGTGAATTCTTTAGTAACATCCTGCTTATACATGCTAGTATTATATAAAAAATAGCGGGCGCCGATGATATTTTAGTTCCAGACAATGATTCAATTTTGTTCAAGTTTTTGTAAATGACGCACTCCAGTGCATGCGTGTTTGGTAAAATAAAACATTGAGTTATTTTAGCATTTTTGTACAATAAAATATTGTTGTTTACTTTACGTCTATGAAATGAAGGCTACATACTTTTTTTTCACGCAGAAACAACCTAACGTTACTTAGTCATCCATGCATTGCATTCCCAGTTGAACCGTTAGGGTCACCCATTCAAACCATTCAGAAATCATATTTCCAAGAAGGCCTACGATTATTCGTCTTCATGGGACAAATGTGTCCTGTCCTGCTTAATCTTTTTATGACAGAAAAGTCAATAAAAAAGACTTGGCTTATAAATGTGAATTGCTATCTTCAGTCATGGTAAAACATGAATATATAATTTCAATTAGTCTAGGCTATGATATACATTTGTAACAATTATGCTGAGAGTGTGGTAAAAAAGAAAAGAAAAGCACAATGAATGTACATGTGGAAAGTGTTTCAACTAACTAAATGTCAACGCAGGTCTGCTCACTGGACGAGTATACTGTTTTCCAGTGTCTATACATTCCTATAGGATTAAATAGATTCAATTATTCGGTTTAATTTGTCTTCAACAAGCCTATCCCAGAGCAGAGGTATTTAGAGTGGAATAATGTATTTATAACTGCATTTGAAAGCGATTGGGTGTCTCTCCTCACTCTAGCTTCTCTATTGCTTCTCTCTGGAGCGCTTCTCTCTCTTTCTCTCTCTTGAGCTTCTCTCTCCGTCTCTCGAGCCTCTCTCTCCGTCTCTCGAGCTTCTCTCTCCATCTCTCAAGCTTCTCTCTCCGTCTCTCGAGCTTCTCTCTCCGTCTCTCAAGCTTCTTTCTCTCTATGTACCAGTCCACCGCAAAGGTCGCATGACATTCATTTAGACGGATCCTAATTAAATGTGCTCAGATATGCAGACAATGTGTCCAATGTTTCCACTTCTCCACATCTAAATGTATTGCGTAATGATAAATGCACATCACTCTTCCTAGAAGTCTGAAGTTTGTCTCTACAGTATATCCCTCCCTTACTTGAAGCTCTCAGATTCATACACCAAAGTATGTCCTAAATGCATCAATAAAACACATTAAAAGTCCTTCTATTTATCCACTAAATCTCAAATTAAGTGACACCTATTTATTCTCCATACAGTAGTGCACTTCTTTTGACCAGAATCACTTTGCTCAGAAGTAACTCAATCATCAAGTTTGCAGATGCCACAACAGTGGTGTGCCTGATTTACCAACAACGATGAGACAACCTACAGGGAGGAGGTGAGGGGAGTGGTGCCAGGGAAATAACCCTTCCCTCAACGTCAACAAAACGAAGGAGCTGATCGTGGACTTCAGGAGACAGCAGAGAGAGCACACCCCCATCCACCCCGACAGGGCAGCAGTGGAGAGGGTGGAAGGCATCAAGTTCCTCGGCGTGCACATCACTGACAACCTGAAATGGTTCATCCACACAGATAGTGTGGGGAAGAAGACGCAACAGCCCCTAAGACCCAACGGCTTGGACCTTAAGACCCTCACAAACTTCTACAGATGCACCATTGAGAGCATCCTGTCAGGCTGTATCACCTCCTGGTACAGCAATTGCACCGTCCGCAACCGCAGGGCTCTCTACACTGCCTGCCCTACGCCCTACAAGACATCTACAGCGCCCGGTGTCACAGGAAGGCCAAGAAGATCATAAAGGACCTCAGCCACCCGAGACAGTACAGGTGCATCAAAGCTGGGACCAAGAGACTAAAAATAGCTTCTATCTCCATGCCTCTAGGGTAGCCTAGTGGTTAGAGTGTTGGACTAGTAACTGAAAGGTTGCAAGTTCAAATCCCTGAGCTGATAAGGTACAAATCTGTCGTTTTGCCCCTGAACAGGCAGTTAACCCACTGTTCCTAGGCCGTCATTGAAAATAAGAATTTGTTCTTAACTGACTTGCCTAGTTAAATAAAGGTAAAATAAAATAAAAATTAAATAGTCACCACTTGCCGGCCTCCGTCCAGTACCCTGCCCTGAACCTTAGTCACTGTTACTGGCCGACTACCACCTGGTACTCAACCCCGCACCTTAGAGACTTCTGCGCTATGTACATAGTCATTAAAGACTGGTCACTTTAATAATGTTTACATTCTGTTTTACCCACTTCATATGTCTATACTGTATTCTAGTCAAGGCTCATCCTATATAATTACTGCTGTACACACCTTTTCTATTCATATATTGTCCATACCATCATATACATATATATTTATATTCCGGACTCTGACTTGCTCGTCATGATATTTCTTAATACATTTCTTTTTATTTTGAGGGATTTGTGTGTATTATTAGGTATTACTGCACTGTCTGAGCTAGAAATACAAGCATTTCCCTGCACCTGTGATAACATCTGCAAAGTATGTGCACGCAATCAATAACATTTGATTTGAGTAGTGCACTACACGAGGAAAATAGTGTATCAATTTCAGACCCATCCCTTGACCAATCCCCACAGGTCTCACCCCTGCAGATAATGACCGATCGAGCCAATCACATCAGCGTCGCCATGACTGAAGACGTCACGTCCACCAACGGGACGCCCAGGACCAAGGTCATAACCAGCAGCACCATGGTGGAGCTGAACAAGCTGCAGCCCCGGGGCTCCACGGTCAGCTTCCACAGCATCCAGTACAAGGTGAAGCTGAAGACTGGACCGCTCTGCAAGAGGAAGAACACTGCCAGGGAGATACTGGTGGACCTCAAGTGAGTGGAGTTAGTGGATCCTTTGGTCTCATGTACACACAGACACAAGCAGACAAACACACACTTTCAAAGATGCACACACACTCTCATGTATTCTACACACAGGCTTCCACCTTGAAACATGCCCAAACGCACAAGTTGTAGTGATACTAATTGACTATTGGATGATTAAAGTGAGTTTGATCACATGCGTGCACACACACACACACACAGTCCTGTGTGGCTCAGTTGGTAGAGCATGGAGCTTGCAACGCTAAGGATAAAGGTTTGATTCCCACTGGGGCCACCCATATGAAAAATGTATGCACACATGACTGTAAATCCCTTTGGATAAAAGCGTCAACCACAGCGCCCATGTTATTTTTTTGGAAGCATATTTGATTCTGAGTTGGGACATATAAAGTTTGTATGTGAAAACTACTTCTAAGACTCATACATTCAGTTGTTCCAAACTCACTTCACTCGCGCTAAAGAGGGAGGCTCACTCGGCTGGTGCTGGCACATGCGCAGATCAAATACACCGCTGGAACGCAGATTAAGGTGTTTACATGTCCTAATAATTCAAACGATTGCTTTTTTTATTGGCATATGCTTACTTTGATTTTGACCGTACGCTGATTTAAGATAAGCAGAGTAAGATGTTTACATGGCTATTGCATAATCTGCCTACTGCCATTCATCAGTTTAATTTCAAATTATTACTGTGCTTGTAAAAATACTCAATAACTAGCTACAATAACACACACACACGCTGAAATGCTAGTGGACCTGAAGTTAATATACACTTTGACCACCCAATTACATTTGGTGATCATGAAGCTAATTCGATGTGGACTTATTGGCAGATTCCCCTCTTTCTCGCTCTGTGCCTGTTTGCTTGTCTTTTTTGGTACAGCCTCAGTGTATTCCTGCCCACCACCACACCCCTTTACAGTGGTGTAAAGTACTTAAGTAAAAATACTTTAAAGTACTACTTAAGTCATTTTTGAGGGTATCTTTACTTTACATATTTTTGCCAACTTTTACTTTTACTTCACTACATTCCTAAATAAAATAATGTACCTTTTACTCCATGCCTTTTTCCTGACACCCAAAAGTACTCGTTATATTTTGACAAGAAAATGGTCCAATTCATACACTTATCAAGAGAACATCCCTGGTCATCCCTACTGCCTCTGATCTGGCAGACTCACTAAACATAGATGCGTTGTTTGTAAATTATGTCTGAGTGTTGGAGTGTGCCCCTGCTGTCCGTCAACAACAAACAAATGAGAAAATTGTGCCGTCTGGTTTGCTTAATATAAGGAATTTGAAATTATTTATACTTTTGATACTTATGTACATTTGAGCAATTCCATTTACTTTCGACACTAAAGTATATTTAAAATCAAATACCTTTAGCCTTTTACTCAAGTAGTATTTTACTGGGTGACTTTCACTTTTACTTGAGTCATTTTCTACTAGGGTATCTTTACTTTTACTCAAGTATGACAATTGGCTACTTTTGTCTACCACTGCCCCTTTACTAGTGAATTAAGGGAGTGTTAACAAATTAGGAATGCTTGTGAGTGTCATTGATGGATCTAACTCAATTATAGGAATTAAGTTTGCTGCCTCTCCAATGCTCATGAAGAGGTTTTAGGTGTGTGTGTGTGTGTGTGTGTGTCAGAGAGAGCGTGAAAGTGAAGTGAAACCAAAAGAGGGAGAGAGATCATTAACACAAGTTGACAAAACATACAGGCCTCTCCATTTGAGATTAGGGCTCGCATACTCAGACCACAATGAACAATAGTGCAGTGGAACATTCAAATGTCTTTTTTTTCTGATGGCATTAAATGTACTGGACATTTCCCAGGGAGGAATGCGTAATTTCACACAAGTTTTGGTCCGTTTCCCCTAGTGTTAATTATATGATATTAAGCATGGTTTCTTGCGTGTAATCTCTTTGATGCACTGCGGAGCAAGCTGCCAAGGAACCAAATGAAATGCTGTCACGTGATTCCACACTACCAGCCTTTATAATTCAGCTTTTTAATTCTGTTTTTATATGACAGATACTTTTTTTTATACCAATTATGCAAATGTTCTTTGTGGAATCACAAAATTTGATTATGTATTCTTGTTTTGGACCATTATACAATGGTATAGATAGAACTCATTCTCAGATTGTTGGAGGTCTTTGGGGTCAGCGTATTCTTTGTGCTGTTTGAATCGGTTAATTGGAGAACCAAACCTCCTCCTTTTCATTCTGTCACTCTTGTGATTCTTCCGTGTGTATGACTATGCTATAGAGACAATGTTTACACGTTAAAACCACAAGCCCTTGACACTTGATAAACTTGCTGGACTGGCGTGATAACTTTAGCCGCCGTATGTAATGGTTTGATAAGACATTTGTGTAACATTGCGTGTATAGAAAGTAGATGACAAAAATGCTTTGCCCATGACTTGAATGGGTGCTATAAACCTGTCGTAAGCATGTCATAAGGTGCTATAAATCTAGCATTTCGTTTGATGATAAAAGTTCTGTCTTATAATTCTTGGTCCTTAATCGGCTTTTTTATTGGTATTGATTCAATGTTAGGTTCATCTAGCTTTGATTTTACCAACTTACTCCAACAGTTTGAAATGCTTATGAATGACTCAGTTGTTGGTACACATATCCAAATCCATTTACTGATTTGCAACTGAACTGTAGGCCTATACTCTTATTGATTTTTGTAAGTCTTTCATAATTTAGAATACAGTGCTACACTTCTCATTGGTGTAAAACATGATGTAACACAATGTGTGTTGATTACATGTTTATTATGGTAAATATGTGGAATGTTTCAGTGCAACTTAAAATATCTTCTGCGTTTTGTCGTTGTCTTGCAGTGGCATCATGAGACCGGGTCTAAATGCTATTCTAGGACCCACTGGAAGTGGAAAGTCCTCGTGAGTATTTTGTTGATGACAACGGTTTATCTTGAAGGCATTACATTGCTTGTTCCAAAAAAGAAAGGTCCCACAGGTTGCCATAGTGATTATTGATCTAACGTTATGGTTAGGTTCCTGGACGTTCTAGCAGCCAGGAAGGACCCCTCTGGTCTCTCAGGGGAAGTGCTGATCGACGGGGCGCCACAACCACCCAACTTCAAGTGCCTCTCCGGCTATGTTGTCCAGGTAAGTCTATTGGCTACCTGTTGTAAATATTGTCGGAGACCATGACGCAGTTAGAAGAGCATATTCAAAGGAGACATGTACAACACAACTCTAGGGTCCAACAGCAGGAAAAAACAGTATAGCTACAGTACTTTTTTCAAAGCTGACCATATTACCCCAGTCAGTGACCTCTGACCTTTGTCTCTGTGACCTCACCAGGACGACGTGGTGATGGGGACTCTGACAGTGAGGGAGAACCTGCGATTCTCTGCAGCGCTGCGTCTGCCCCGCTCCGTGCCCCAGAAAGAAAAGGACGCCAGGGTCAACGACCTCATCACCGAGCTAGGCCTGACCAAGGTGGCTGACGCTAAGGTACGTTGTAACATAGAATGGAAATGTTGAGACGACTGTTCAGGACTGAATTCATGGTAGTTTTATGAGCCTGTGAGAGTCAAATCCATAGAATTAGGAATTTGAATTTGAGTAGGACTAAATGCATTTTAATAGGATCTCTATGATCAAACCGTCCACAGTATTTTCTCTCCACTATATACACTGAGTATACCAAACACCTTCCTAATATTGAGTTGCACCCCCCCCCCCCACACACACACAGGGATGCTGGCCCATGTTGACTCCAATGCTTCCCACAGTTGTGTCAAGTTGGCTGGATGTCTTTTGGGTGGTGGACCATTCTTGATACACACAGGAAACTGTTGAGCGTGAAAAACCCAGCAGGGTTGCAATTCATGACAAACTCAAACTGGTGCGCCTACAACCATACCCCATTCAAAGGCATCTTTTGTCTTTCCTATTCACCCTCTGAATGGCACATATACACAATCCATCTCTCAATTGTCTCTAGTTCTAGAAATCCTTAATTAACCTGTCTCCTCCCCTCCCCTTCATCTACACTGATTCAAGTGGCTTTAACAATAAGGGATCAAAGCTTTCACCTGGATTTACCTGGTCAGTCTGTGTCATGGAAAGAGCAGGTGTTCTTAATGTTTTGTATACCCATTGTAGATATGCAGTAAAATTGCTTCCTTCTCACCAATGTCTTCCAATGTCATTTTGAAGGTGTCGGGCCATATGAGGGCTATCATGTCATAGAAGGCTGTGGTACCATACAGCATTTGATAGATGTCCAAGGGCTATCATGTGATGTGATTGTGTTCTTCCCCAGGTTGGTACCCAGATGATCCGGGGGATTTCTGGAGGGGAGAGGAAGAGGACCAACATCGGCATGGAGCTCATCATCGACCCCTCTGTTCTCTTCTTGGATGAACCCACCACGGGCCTGGACGCTAGCACCGCTAACTCTGTCCTGCTGCTGCTCAAAAGGTATAGCACTACTATTCCAAGAAGGAAAGACATTTAATTTAATTTCGATTGATTCCTAATGGGTGGGGTTAGTGGTAGGTATCCTACATTTCATATTTAGATGCTTTTCTTATTCCCTTCCCTGTTTAATTTGTACCACATTTGTCCTCTAAATGTCCTACCTTTCTTATTGGCTACCCTGTTAAATGTAGACCTCCAGGCCTTTTTTCATTGTCTTATCTCCTTTTAGAATGGCCAATCAGGGACGCACCATCATCATGTCCATCCACCAACCGCGTTACTCCATCTACCGGCTGTTCGACTCCCTGACCCTGCTAGTTAGCGGCAAACAGGTGTACCATGGGCCGGCCCAGAATGCACTGGACTATTTCGCCGACATAGGTAACCTTCAATACCAATACTACACACAAAGAATAAGGAGATACCGTTGATGTGTTGTTTAAAAGCTAAAGGAAGTTAGATTGATGTAAAAGTCCTGAATGGGACAAAGCAGAATAGAGATTGATATAGGGGAGACTAATGTTCACATGTGTTGTTGTATCCTAGGTTACGCCTGCGAGGCCCACAACAACCCAGCCGACTTCTTCCTAGACGTCATCAACGGAGACTCTACTGCCACTGCTATGAACAAGATTCAGGGAGAAGGTCATTTTCACACACACACACACACACACACACACACACACACACACTAACAAACAGTGTGCAGTGTATGAGTCCAAGTCTCGCAAGACCTGAAAGGTGCCTTAGAGCCCTGGCAGCATAGTAAAAGAACAAGGGACCCAGCGCTCTAACACAAACAACATCTGCCCCTGGGTCAGTAAGATTAGGGGTGCAGGAGGCTTGGCGTTGCCCAGACAGGGACAGGGGTTGGAGGGAGCGGGCGGCTGATGCTGCAGCCAGGGCCTGAGGCTGGAGGCCAGGCAGTTGGATAACCCCCGTTAATCCTATCAGCTCAATGTGAAAAACCCTCTGATCTGTACTGGTACAGTAGGATTTGTTGGCCTTTGAGAGGCTACGGCTAATGCTAATAGCGACAGGAATACACTATCGGTGTGGATTGTGGAAGGAACCGTTTTGGTACAATGGGAGTAGTCAGCCGAATCTCGGACTGGACTTCAATGAATTTGTATCTGGGTCTTTTGCACTTAGGATAAGGGGATGGATTGAAAAATGGGTTGTTGTCATGGGTGAATTAAGGGGTGATGGTCTCCAACCTTTAACAGTGTGTATTGACTCTCGGTTCTCTCCCCTTCTAGACATTGACTTTGAGGAGCTGAGTGGCTCCAGGCAGACCATCGAGGAGCGTCTAGTGGAGGAGTACAGGAACTGCTCCAACTTCAGAGACACCCAGGTCGAGCTGGAGAGGATCACCCAGGGAAAGCAGTACACCACCAAGCCCACGTCCCGTACTATCACCTACAACAGCTCCTTCTTCACCCAGCTCCACTGGGTCCTAGGCAGAACCTTCCGGAACCTAGCGCTGAACCCCCAGACCTCCGTCGCACAGGTTAGAACACACATCGATACAGATGCACACACACACCGATACAGATGCACACACACACCGATACAGATGCACACACACACCGATACAGATGCACACACACACCGATACAGATGCACACACACACCGATACAGATGCACACACACACCAATACAGATGCACACACACACCAATACTCACCGGATTTCTATTTGTGGGTTTAAAGTTTAAGAGGTGCTGTACCAATGTCCCCTAAACTAATTTCAAACACACACAACTGGGGAGAGGATTCTCAGAATAAAAGGGTAATGGATTTAGCTCCGCTCCTATCACCAACAACACCAAAGACTTGAGAATAGTATGATTTTTAATTGCAGCCCGCGTACTTTTCTCTACTTCACAACAAGCTCTTTTGCGCTTAAAGGGTGACAGAGATGGCGGGAGGAGGGAGTTCTGACGACTTAGTGCCCTCATTAGTCATCCAAGGCAACAACATGCCATCAGAAGTATCTCACTTCAAGAATTATTAACAGCTAATTGGCCTCATAGTAAATCGACAATAATCCCAGGCTGGGGTCTGGATCTTAAAGGCTAGAGGGCCGGAGACCTAGCTAATCAGCTTTGCTGACTGTTGTGACCCAGCTGTTGCCTCTCCAGGCCTAGAACTGAAGTGATATCATATCTGGCCACAGCCCCCCCCCCCCCCTTCCCCCCCCAGTGGCCAGGGCCCAGACCTTTGTCACATGATCACGCCATGACCCACACTGGGCTTCTACATGAGGGGCTTGGGGAATGAGGTGAAAAAGGCTCAACCTTATTAGCTTATCCTCTCACCCTGGGAACCGCGCTGGGGCCGGTTAGGCCTGTCATAAGATGTAAATCGTCAGGATTAAAACAAATGTCGCTCTGGAGATTTCACTCTTTCTCTCTTTGTTTTCTCTTTTTCTTACCCGACATGGACTACCGGTCTGTGGATGAGAATGAATGAGGGAGAGTGTGGAGAGCGCTGATTCGGTGTAGTTTGTGTGGGAATATACCTAGTTTTAAGAATGTCCACATTCTTAATGGACTAATCATGTTCTATCAGGGTTCTTAATAAACTAATAATCAGGTTCTATCAGGGTTCTTAATAGACTAATCAGGTTCTATCAGGGTTAGACCCTTTACCTCTGCAAGGCCAGGATAAGTAGTGATACTTCTCCTGACCTTTGTATTCATCATAGTATCTTACCTAACTGTATTTCAAGAATATAATATTGTTTTCTTCTCTGAGAGAGAGCTAAACCCTTTTTTCTATAGACCTAAAGAGATGTGTTTACATTAAAATGTGCCTGGACCTTTGATCAAAATGGGCTCCTTCGTGCAACTGAAGTCTCAGTTGTGTCTGGCATATTGCCAGACATATAAGATTGTTTACTCCCCAATGCCACGGCACATTGCGGGTCATGATGTAAAATATGACGTTATGCTTGTTTGATTTGCTGACCTTTGACCTGGCTACTAAACTTACGATGTTTCTCTTTTGGGCAGCTGGGAATCACAATTTTTCTGGCTCTTATTGTGGGCGCCATTTTCTTCGGGGTGAAGGACAACCAGAGTGGAATACAGAACAGGTGGGGGAACCATTTTTATCACAACACCTTAAATCCATCTCAGAATGGGATGTAAAGGTGATCTGATTTCGATTAATCTGTAGACTGAAATTGATGGTATCCCATGGGGCAGAACAACGGCAGTGTCTGCCTGTAAAGGTTAGGTTAGTAAATGACTCTGCTTTGGGAGAGAGATGTTATAACAGGATAATGCACACATATACACTACCGTTCAAAAGTTTGGGGTCACTTAGAAATGTCTTTGTTTTTGAAAGAAAAGCACATTTTTTTGTCCATTAAAATAACATCAAATTGATCAGAAATACAGTGTAGACATTGTTAATGTTGTAAATGAGCTTTGTAGCTAGAAACAGCTGATTTGTAATGGAATATCTACATATGCGTACAGAGGTCCATTATCAGCAACCATCACTCCTGTGTTCCAATGACACGTTGTGTTAGCTAATCCAAGTTTATCATTTTAAAAGGCTAATTGATAATTAGAAAACCCTTTTGCAATTATGTTAGCACAGCTGAAAACTGTTGTTCAGTTTAAAGAAGCAATAAAACTGCAATAAAATTTTCTTTAGCATCAGCATTTGTGGGTTCAATTACAGGCTCAAAATGGCCAGAAACAAATAACTTTCTTCTGAAACTCGTCAGTCTATTCTTGTTCTGAGAAATTAAGGCTATTTCATTCGAGAAATTGCCAAGAAACTGAAGATCTCGTACAATGCTGTGTACTACTCCCTTCATATAACAGCGCAAACTGGCTCTAACCAGAATAGAAAGAGGAGTGGGAGGCCCCGGTGCACAACTGAGCTTGAGGACAAGTACATTAGGGTGTCTTCAACTAGTGTATTAATCTGCTTACAATAATCAGGATTTTGCTCATTTATTTTATTGGTACAATCACATCTGGGTTCAAATAAATGTGTATTGAGTTATGTAGTATTTAGAAATGTATTTTTATGTGTATTTTGAGTATTTTCAAATACATAGCCCAAACAATTACTTTTAATTGAGTATTTGAATGGTTATTTGTAAAAAATATATAAAAAATAGTCTGCCAAATTGTATTTCAAATACTCAAATACACTCCCATTTATTTAACCCGGGTATTTGAAAATAGTATTTGAAAATACTGACAAATACTTTCCAAGTGTATTTCCAAATACATTAAAATATTCAGCTACCTGTCTTTTCAAATAAACTGTATCTGAATACTTACTTTGAATGTATGTGAAAGTAATTGAGATATTTAAAATAGTATTTGAACCCAGGCCTGGGTCCAATTAGACCTACAGTACGACTCCACTCCCTTGGTCCCTTTAGTCTGAAGGCCGATGGAGTACACACACAGCAAAACATCTAGCATTCATTTCAATAGGGGTTTACCCCCTTTCATTTCATGCATGACTGGGCAGAACATAAGGATTTCATGTCATGACTTGATGTTTCCCCTCTTGTAGGATTGGTGCTCTTTTCTTCATCACCACCAACCAATGTTTCAGCACGCTGTCCGCTGCAGAACTCTTCATCACAGAGAGGAAGCTGTTTGTGTACGTACTGTAGTAGACCAGTGGCACCACTATAACCTGGAATATGGGGGTGTGAGCATGCGGGTCTAGCCAGATTAGATGTAGACATGGTTTGTGTGTGTCTGTAAGTTGTTGTTCGTATGTATAAGGTTGGATCTGGAGTGGAGGAAAAATGAAGAAAAAATATATTATAAAACAACAAGTCTCGCACTCTCTATTATATATATATATATATATATATATATATATATATATATATATATATATATATATACATGTGATTATGAAGACACTGTCTCTGCCTAAATAATTATCAGTATGAAATGGACCAACAAGCATTTGTTTACAGCTACATTAGGTTCACTGTTTGACCTTTGTACTTCTAATTATTCTGTAAATGAGCATTTTCAGTATGAAATACCCCGGCAAGCATTAGTTCCAAATGGCCCTAGCCAAGGAAGTTAGAAAATAAACCACTCAGTATGAGTTAATGTAGACTTCTTGTCTGAGTTAATGTAGACTTCTTGTCTTTGTTGTCCCCAACAGCCATGAGTACATCAGCGGGTACTACAGAGTCTCAGTCTACTTCCTGTCCAAGATCCTGTCTGACATCATCACCCTGCGCACCATCCCCGCCATCGTCTTCAGCTGCGTGGTCTACTTCATGATAGGTGGGTTGGATGCACAACATGGGAATGAGACATTTGCATTTATGAAGATTACATTTGATTTGTCAAGATGGAAGGAAAGTAGAGGGACATAGAGTAGACGTTGAGGTAGCTAGCACACAAGCATTTCCCTGCACCTTTTATACCTGCTGTATAAACTGTGCGTGACAAATACAATTAGATTTGAGACGGTAATGGCACAGACAGTAAAAGGTCAAGAAAGGTCAAACCCTCTTTGCAGAGGGGCATGTACCCTACCACTCAAAACTAGACTCTGAAATGATCTTAAAATTCAAGTGTGTGTGTCTCTCCTGCAGGTTTTAAAACCACTCCAGCAGCCTTCTTCATCTTCATGTTCACCGTAACCCTGGTGGCCTACACAGCCACCGCCATGACCATGGCCATCTCTGCCGACCAGAGTGTGGTGGCAATGGCCAACATCTTCATGACCATTAGCTTCGTCTTCATGATGGTGAGTGTAGGGACGAGGGTGTAATGCGGTGGCCACATTCGCGCGGTGGGGTACTCAGGGACGCGCAGGGTGCACCTGAGTTGTATTGCAATGCCAGTTATGGTTCAAGTTCAGCGCTGTCCCACTAGTATTATTTGCTAGTTATGTATAGACATAAATATAAACTTGCGTTGCATACCAAGGTTACACATGGAAATTACAGTGGGGAATGGCCGTCATCTTTTCTAGCCTTGGATTAAAGTGATGTAGGATCTGTGGTGTTATTGTCTGTCTTTCTGTTTGATCTTTAGATAGGTTCTGTGGTGTCAAGACTAAGATCAGATTAAGATCACTTTATTGGTCAATTGCACACGAGGTCCAACCGAAATTGGACTTTTAACCTCACCCCTCTGAAAGACCCATATGCATACACGCCAGGTTTTGTAGATATGCTGGGGGCTGCCACACTGGGCGCCCGGGGAGCTGTTGTTGTGGGGGGTTAAGTGCCTTGCTCAAGGGCAAAACGGCAGGCAACAGCATCTAGGATTTGATACCAGCAACCCTCCGGTTGCCAGCTCGGTTGCCAGATTACTTCCTGTCAGACCCGGGATCCGGACTGGCAACCCTCCAGGTGCTGGTTTGCCTTTTTAACGCTCCTGTTGCCGGTTGCTGGCTCGCCGCCGCTCAACTCTCTCTTTGTGGCTGTGTTGGATCCGATAACATTATTGTATCTTGTTCTGCTTGTTGGGCTCCTTCCATTTTACCAGGTCTGTCTTGTAAAATGGCAATTTCCTGGTCAAATTGTAATTTAGGGGTTGGAACTTCAATGTCATTGGTGAATTAATATTTATTGATGTGTTGTCAGATCTTCTCAGGTCTGCTGGTGAACCTGCCCAGTATCATGAACTGGCTGGCCTGGTTGAAGTACCTCAGTATCCCTCGCTACGGTCTAACAGTAAGTACCTCAGTCAGCCACAACTTCTTAATTGATCTAGTGAAATGTTGCCATACATACTGTATTAATAAGTTTTATTTATTCAACTTTTATAGCGCTATTCATTACATATAGAATTGTTTTAAATATTAATATATACCGTATGTTATTATGTACTATAATAAAACTGTATTATTAAGTATTGTAACGTTTCTTAATGACTAGGCCCTGGAGATCAACGAGTTTGTGGGGCTGAAGTTCTGTGAGGACCCTGCCGTTGGCACCACCATGTCTCCTGGCTCTGGCATGATGACCAACTGCAGTATGAACACTAATCACACTCTCGGGATAACGTGAGTAACGTAATCCACACACACACACACTGTGGAATTTATCTTTATAATTTTTGCTTAGAAATAGTGAATAGTTGGTTGACTTAAATACGGTTTATACGGTATATAACTAGTATTATCAGTAGGCTACAAACATGCTGTCATTAAGTGCAGTGCCTGTGATCACTGTAGTACCTCTAGCACCATCTACTGAGGAAGTCATTGTAGATGGAGCAGCAGTTGTGTTAGCTAGATCCTCTACCGTACATTAGAGAATGGATAATTTCAATAAGGCATCATTACTGGGTATCAATAGCAGCGAAAGCTGAATTATTTGATACAATTAAAAAATACATATTAGAGAATAAACACAATAATTATCCTACGACGCAATAAAATTTGACCCACCTGAGTCCTTTTCAGCTGAAAACTCAAATTAGTTCAGGTTCAGGATTCAGTCTGTTTCTAAACACTTTCTTCCTATTTAACGTGACCCAGCCTTGCTTGTCCACGGGATCCCATAGATACACCGTGGTGAACGTTTGTTTGGTCTTCTCTCCTTCTCATTCCAGGTGCACAGGGGAACAATACCTGGACTACCTAGGAATAGAATACACTACATGGGGCCTATGGGAAAACCACGTTGCCTTGGCAATAATGACACTAATTTTCCTGGTCATCGCCTATCTGAAGCTGCGGTTTATTAAGAAGTTCACATAAGAAGTGTCTTACTTTGCCTTACAATTGACTCCTCTGTGGTTATATCAATGACAAACTGCCCGTAGTTTCTCTCTCCATACATATGTTATAACATGAAGCAGTGTGCCTATGGTTTGCACTGAGACAGGTTAAATAGGTAGTTCAGCCAAATTACATATTCACATATTCATTTCCTGGACAAGTGGAGACTGCAATCCACGCTTTGGCTTTGCTGAACTAGCTACACTAGCACTGTAAATGAGTCATTTGGCTGAACTGTCACTCTAACGTTCAATATCTATGCATAAATGTACATTTTCACCACATTAATATTAATGTGGAATCTTTGCCCTCCAGTAGTCATTGTTCTCATGTTGACTGCTGTGTTTATTTGGTAGCATTTGTTTCAGTCTAGTACGAGACTGTCTTGGCATTTAGTTAATCGTTTCTATTTATAGAGGAACTGAACTCATTTATTTGAAAAAATTCTGATGTTGAATTATGTAAAAAATTATGAATGACTTTTATTAGTGCTTTTTTTGTGTGTATTCATTGAATTGTTTGTTTCTATTGTGTTTATTACCTTTTTATCTATACTAGTGTTTTGGAAACAATGCTTTTATAAAAATGTTCATGTAACTTTGCGAGTGGTAATTATGTACCTACCAACAATGTATAGCCAAAATCAACGATACCAACCGTTACCGTCGCTCCAATGGACCATATGCAAGAAATGCCTGACTCCTAGAACACATACAGAGGCCTAAATGGTCACCTTTGTGAGACCTTTTAGTAACAGAGAGACCTTTTTGGTGACAGAGCAGGCGTCTCGTCTCCAGAACAGGCATTTAGGTCAATAGGGGGTATAATCCCATTTAATCTCACCTAATCCCCCAACATATATCAACTCCAATCAAACTGGTTCAATGTACATGACAGGTCCATTACTGACACCTTATATTCAAGGTTTAGAGTCACTGTCGGTGTGTTCAAACGTATCAAACAACGACCCGGATTAAATGGACGATTTTAAACACACACAACTTCATCGTTTTAGCATCACAATACACTTTATTTATTCTTCACACCTTTGATATACAGTATGTAACCACAAAAAAATGACTAAACAATACGACTACAAAATACTGCAAGGCACCGTACATAATAATACACACGAGGATCACATGACCCTAGATGCACTCCGAATCGAAGTTTGTTTCAAGTTACAATATGTATCATATTATGCATTTATAAGAAGGGTGTTTTGTAAGTCATTACAAAGTGATATAGGTTAGTAATTATGACAGGATGAGCCACACTTGTAACGATATTAAAATGACAAAAAAGGAAAGCAGCAAATGAACGATCGATGAGACCATTTCCTGTGGAATATCAAGATGTGCGTGCGTGCATATACGGTGTAACCAAAAAACAAAAGCCCTTGAGCTACATACCCGCACAGGAAAAGCAATGATATGCCGTGTATTCTTAGAATATAAACCAAATGGAAATAGCTTAAGAGGCTAGTTCATTTACATCACATGTAATATCTCCAATATAATCAAAACCTTCATTGTGTCCAGCATCTTCATGTACCCGAATTCTTCATTTTAAACGCTACAATCATGTGCTTGCACTGTAAGCTTTGTAAATGTATCAGGTCATATTTTGCTTGCCTTAAAGCATGTACCATCTTATAGATGGAGGACGTAAGACTGTTTTCAGACCATATGAGTCTATTGGGTGGGTTTCACTCACACTCTTGGATAGCTGAGGTGCCGTGCACGTGACTTTGCCATTGTGGTATCATGTGTAAAGATTTCAAACAAACACAGAGGGATGATGATGGGACTATGTACTGGTATATAATGTAGAACACAACCAGAAAGGACATTTACACAAGGATATCTTCATTTGTGTGACAACCTATTCTGCCACAACCGATGAATACAATCTCGAACCTCACTAAAATGTCTCTTAAAGTTACACTTAGCCTCCGATAGGTCCAAATCCTTACTTAAAATTTGATTGCGTAACTCGGACTTCCACGATAATCTTCCATTGAGGTCAATGGGAACATTTTCAGAACATTCAAATTGCATGCACACATCTCAAGTAAGGATTTGGCGCTTAGAACCTGTAAAAAAGACTATAATGTCTCTTTCTCATTACCGTGTAACTTTCTGGTGGGCGGAATTTTACACGTGGCCACTCCCATTACCCCCAGCGTCCACCCCATCAGTAGAAAGGGAGGAGGAGGGGCGGGGGCGTGGTTGGGCTCCTGGACCAATGGCAGTGGCGGGCTGGTGATGGCTGACCTGTGAGACAGTGTCGTCAGACTCCCAGCGCTCTAGCTCCTCCCTTACCAGCCGCTCCATCTGCTCTCTCTGGACGTCCATGTCACGACCTTGCCTCTCATCCTGGGGGAGGAGGAGAGATTTGATTTGATTAGTATCTTTTAGTCATCATTTGGACTAATCTTCCAAGAGTCCTTAAACATATAACACACTGTTACAAACAGACATAATACCCTAACATATTGACCAGATAAATAGTCTAACAGTCAGAGAGAGGGGGGACAAAAGGGAGAAGGGAGATGTTGGAACGAGAGAGATGGACAGAAAGAGAGGGGAAGGAAAGATTTTTTTTAAAGTGTTTGGTGTGGGCGAGATGGGCATGTGTGTGTGTGTCCCCCCATGTACATTCCGTCTCACCTCCAGCACCCCCTCCAGCAGTTTTCCCAGCACGTCTCTCCTCTTGAGCTTAGCTCTCTCCATGGCCTCCAGCTTCACAATCACTGCATCGATCTTAGACACTATACTACCTATGGAGTGCTCCATCCGGTCAACACGACGCACCAGCCTGGAATAGAACAGAACAATAATGTCAATAACACGTTTATATAACATGCTATATCCATAGTTACGACACATGGTTTAAAACATTTAAATATCAGGTACATCCTCTGTCGGAAACACACAGAGGACCTTTCAAAAGCCCAATACTTCAACTTGGCTGGTAATAGAACTCGACCTACACTTGAAACTCTTCGTAGGGCACGCCTCCTGAGCTGCTGCCGCGGCGACGGGAGCTGTGACCGCTGTCCTCGTCGTCATCCTCCTCCGAGTCGTCATGGCTACGGGGGAAGCTCCGCCCACTGGTGGGTCTGGGCAACGAGCTGCGCTCCAGATCCAGGTCCTCCTGGCCATATGTGCAGAGACACACTGAACATCTGCAAACGTGTGTGTGTAGCTCGTTGCCCTGTGTGTGTGTGTGTGTGTGTGTGTCCACTCACTCTCTCTTTCTCCAGGTCGTCCCTCATCTGCTGGTGTTCGTGCTCAGTCAGCTCCTGGTCCCCACCGTGGTCATATTTGGCAAAGATGGCCTCAATCTCCTCATCCGTGTGGCCCTTTCTAAATACACAAACAACAACACATTTAGTTGTACTATTACATGTGACGTGTGTCTTGATGTCTTTCTTCGTATGTATGTATAAATGAATGAAATAGTGTATGTTTATGAATTAGTCAGTGAAACCCCAGTTTGGTTTCAGGCGCTGCAGCGGTCACCCTTTGAGGTCCTGGCGGAGCTCGCCGAAGTTGAGTTTCCCACCGGCCTGGCGCAGACTGTCTGATATGTCATCCACAGTGGTCTTCTTCAGTCTCAGCTTCATCAAGGCTTTGTTACAGCCCTGCAGGGAGAGAAACAGCACTCGGACAAACTCAAGGACACCTATCAACTCTGAGGTGAATGTTGTTGCCATTTTCATTCTGCATCATGCAGTTATTCAGTATTCATGTTGATAATATTCAACAGTAACGTAAAATTACATTAACTTGAGTCTCCTTTTCAATTGAACTCTTTACTTCATAGAATCATAAATATGAAGTTGCTATGCTACAAGTCAGCTTGCAGTTGTTTGAAATACTCAGCTACAATGACGCGTTAAGGGATCACATACACCTACTAGAACAAATAACCCCACATACACCTACTAGAACAAATAACCCCACATACACCTACTAGAACAAATAACCCCACATACACCTACTAGAACAAATAACCCCACATACACCTACTAGAACAAATAACCCCATATACCATTTGGGTCCCATACCTTTTTAATGAGGTCCGTCATCTCCATCTCAGACCTCTGCTGGGACATGTCTGCCTTCACCTCTGAGTAGGTGTCATTGATGATGGCCAGGAACATATTCTACAGGGAGACAAAAAACAGTCAGAGCAAACGTTAATCTCTCTAGATAATGTAGATCAAATAGAACAATATGAATATATATCAATATAACCACACATTTATCAATGGTAGTATATCAAAACTCACCATGAGGATGAAGAAGATGAAGAAGACGAAGGTGATGAAGTAGATGGGTCCCAGGACTGGGTTAGCCTCCTCTATCTCTGAGAACTCAAAGTCTCCCAGGATGATGCGGAACTGGGTAAAACTACATGGAAAAGAAGAGAAGAAGAAGAAGCTATGAAGAGGCTAAGATGAAGCTATAGGGGTGCGTTACCATTATAGTTCCAATGGGTCAAATTCCAAACAAAATTCAAATCACTCAATGGGAGCCCTGGTTGTCTATGGAGAACCTAAAGAACTGAGAATCTTGGAACCTGGGTTGATTCCAATCAAACCAATGTTACTTACATGCAGGCTTGGAAGGTACTGAAGTCGTTGACCTGGGTGCCAAACACCAGGTAGGCCAGCTGAGCGTAGGCCAGGAAGATGATGAAGAACATGATGGCGAAACCGATGAGGTCCTTGGCACAGCGAGACATGGTGGTGGACAGCTGGCTCATGGTCTTGTTGAAGTTGATGAACTTGAAGAGCTGAAGAGGAGAGATGAGCAGAAACCAGGTTAGAATTCAAGTGTCTTTGAAAAGCGTTATATCAATTCTGTCTTTTTTTATTTGTATTAAAATCATGCTAATATAGTCTCGCTTTATGGGAGCATACTTTGGCTTCTGCCAACAGGTCTGGACCTTTATGGCACAGGTAGTAGTACTCTCATCCTGTAACCAACTGTAGAGTGTCTGGTTCAAGCTCTGCTCCTGGTCAATTCCCACTCAATTGCTACATTCAGCGTGTCAAGCCATTCTTACCTTCACCCAGGAGAAAAGGACGATGACTGCGGCCATGTTGTTGAACGTAACCTGGAGGTGTGCCAGAGGCTCAAAGCTGGGGTGGGCGCTGTGGTTCTCCAGAAGGTCTTTGAGACGATTGCTCACCACTGATGTTCTGGTGATGTTGATGATTATGGCAGAAACACTCAACTGGAAAAAGAGGAGGGGGATATTTGGAATCTCAACACAACAATATTTGGATCCCTTTGTTCCAATGTCTATACTAGCCTACCACTTAGAATGCATGTTCATTGCACTAACTCATTCTAAGTAGTATGCTAGTGGGGATACTGGAACAGAGCCCTTCTTTACTTGTTTCGGGGTGTTTCAGGGGGACTCCATCCCTTTCTACTCCTTGCTAGGGCGGCCATCTTGAATTACGTACCACAACGATGAGGACGTCCAGGCAGTTCCACACACTCTTGAAGTAGCGCAGGCGGTGGATGCGGATCTCCAGGGCCTCCTCCACCACGTAGTACAGGATGAAGAGGCAGAAGGCCACCTCACACACCCCGACAAAGTAGTCCCAGCTGGACACGTAGCGAATCAGACGCACCGTCTGAAACTGCCAGGAAGTGACTATGCCTCCTGTAGCGGGGAACTCCACCACCAACCTGAAACATTCAATTCAATTCAACTGTATTTATCCCCGCAGTTAAGCCGACAGGTTAAACTGAATGAACAAGAGATATTCCGTATTCAGCCTCTCTAGGGTGAAAATCGAGGTTCAATGACACCAGATTGTGGATGAGGATGGTAACTAGAGAACTCCCATTGGATTGCATGAGTCATTGATCCCAACCATGGATGTCTTGAGAGCCTGAATTGAACCTATGTATCACCTATATAACCAGTGTGAAACAGTCCTAAGTAACATGTAATACGTATGTAATAACTCTGGGCTCTGTACCTGGCAATACAGAAGAGGTTGATGTTGCCGTTGTAGACGGAGAAGTCCAGGAAGACGGCTCTGGTTCCTCTGTCCAGCCACAGCTGGTGTTTTAGGGAGCGTAGCAAGCCAGCTGACTCATCTCTGGAACGGGCCAGGTCCTGGTAGTACCCCCCTCCACCGTAGGTAGCCACCTGGCCCCAGTAACTACTCCCATTCAGGCTGTTCTCCTCTGTGTACATCCACCTGGTGGAAAGACAGACAGTCAGACTCATCATAGAGCCACAGTGAAACAGTTTGGCCTGGTATTCACTGGTGGCTATTGGTGAGTGACGTTACACGCCATCATCTGGTGGACATCATCCATAATGTGCTTTCAGTTAACACTAGAGCACATGTTGTAACTATTGCTTTGGTTTAGTCTCTAGCATTACAACCAATTGTAGCTTTATGGTTGCTTTCTTATACGTTACCATTTAACTATACTGTACATCTAACAGTAGTGCATAGTAGTTTAGTAGACGTACGCAGTTCCGTTCATGGGGCCAAAGGGGGCGCTGTCCTCGTTGCTCGGGGTGTACATGTTGTAGCAGTCCTGCACCTCATCCCTAAGGTCCTCGTGCACGGAGCAGGATTCGTTGCGAACTTTGACCTGGCGGAGGCGGGGCACCCCCAGTAGCAGGTTCTCATAGTAGATCATACTGTGGTTCTCAGGGAGACTCTTGTTGTTGTACCACACTTCCCAATACATCCCGTTCAGGAAGGGACCCTCTGTGAACTGCATGGTGGAGAGACACGCACTGGTTACAGAGAGAATTTCAACTGAAAGCTCTGCTGGTCTGTTAGGTTCTAACTAGATTCATGGTGATGCTCCATTGTTCTATTTGGTGTTAATTAATGTGATTTGAACTAAATACTTTTAAGTGCTGCTTTGGTTTTATGCTTCATATACACTACACAACAAAAAGTATGTGGACACCTACTCGTCGAATATCTCATTCCAATATCCTGGGCATTAATACAGAGTTGTAGAGGAAAAGCTTCTGGGAAGGCTTTCCTCTACATGTTGGAACTGCTGCAGGGACTTGCTTCTATTCAGCCACAAGAGTATTAGTGAGGTTGGGCAATTATGCCTGGCTCGCAGTCGGTGATACCAATTCATCCCAAAGGTGTTCGAAGGGGTTGAGGCCAGTCAAGTTCCTCCACACCGATCTCGACAAACCATTTCTGTATGGACCTTGCTTTGTGCATGCAATTATTGTCATGCTGAAACAGGAAAGGGCCTTCCCTAAACTGTTACCACAAAGTTGGAAGCACAGAAACGTCTAGAATGTCATTATATGCTGTAGCGTTAAGATTTCCCTTCACTGGAACTAAGGGGCCTAGCACGAACCATGTAAAACAGCCCCAGACCATTATTCCTCCTCCAACAAACTTGACAGTTGGCACTATGCATTGGGGCAGGTAGCGTTCTCCTGGCATCCTCCAAACCCAGATTCATCCGTCGGACTGCCAGATGGTGAAGCGTGATTCATCACTCCAGAGAAAGCGTTTCCACTGCTCCAGAGTCCAATTAAGGTGAGCTTTATACCACTTGTGTGCGGCTGCTCGGGCATGGAAACCCATTTCATGAAGCCCTGGCGAACAGTTGTTGTGCTGACGTTGCTTCCAGAGGTAGCTTGGAACTCAGTAGTGAGACGATTTTTAAGCAATACGCGCTTCAGCACTTGGGGGTCCCGTTCTGTGAGCTTGCGTGGCCTACCACTTTGCAGCTGAGCCGTTGTTGTTGCTAGACGCTTCCACTTCACAATAACTGCAGAAATGTGATAAACTGACTTGTTGGAAAGGTGGCATCCTATGACGGTGCCACTGAGCTCTTCAGTAAGGCCAATCTACTGCCAATGTTTTTTTAATGGAGAATGCATGGCTGTGTGCTCGAGCACTGGATGTGGCTGAAATAGACAAATCCACTCATTTGAAGGGATGTCCACATACTTTTGTATATATAGTGTAACTGAGCATGGGCCAAAGTAAATGCATTGGCATCTTTGTTATGCCATAACTAAGCACCAAGCTCTATTTTCCAATCAGACAAAAAGCACAAAGCAGGAGATTAAACCACTGCATAGCAAACCGGGGAATTGACTCATTGAATTGACTCACCTTCCAGAATTCACCCATAGTTGAGAGGCTTCTGAATGTGGCTGTGTCCCCCGGGGACAGTGGTGTATCCAGGAAGAGCTGGGACATCACCTTGGTGTAGTAGTACATGTTGGAGCCCACCATCCCATAGGTCACTACACAACACAACAGAAGAGACTGTAAGAGTTTCTCTGCATGAGATTATGGTGCATTTTCCTTCGTGTTTTTAGTTACACAGCATACCTATTCAGCATTTTCTAATAACTGTTTATTTCATACATGCTTGTATACATAACCAATGTTTCAAATAATGAATAACGGCATTAATGTTATCCTATCGTTATACTATATATTACTGTCGTGCTACAGTTGTATTAGCCTATATTGTGTTTACCCCCATAGTCCATTGACACATCGGTGCATCAATCTAAGTAACATAATTTAAAAAATCCCCATCAAAATCCATCAGTTTAAAAGAAACTACCCAGAAACTATCTTTTGGTATTTGTTTCATTTGTCCATTGTTGACATAGTCCTGAAATATTTTGCTTGTCATCAATAAAGTTTTCAAGATATGTAACTTTCAAAGTACAGAAATCATCCCCATATAATGCATTTTGCATCATATGATGCTGTATTTTAAGTCATATGATGGGATGATTTTTGTATTTTGAAAGTTACATATCTTGAAAACTTGATTTCTGACAAGCAAAACAAATGTCAACAATCGACTAATCAAACAAATACCAAAGAATACCAAAAGTTTTGGGGTGGAATTTTCCTTTAAGCTCGAGATATGTTTTTTTTGCATGGGCTATGTCTCAATCCACCGCATCCGCCTGTGGTGGTCTTCCTCATCTGAGGTGGAAAGTGGCAGAGCTAGAGCTCTGTTTGTCTGACCAGGAGACATCCCTAAAAAAGATACTCTCAAGAAAACGTCTATAGCGTCTGAACGGTTTGGCCTACAAACTAATATGACCACTCTATAGAAAGGTAAGGATCTCACGAACATGATGGCTCTATGACAAGTGTCGTGGGACTTATCTAAAGGTAACCCATACAAATGAAAGTATGGAGGTAGTTTTGTTCCAACAAGGGGTTAAATATGTGTAAAAAAAACTAAAACATTGCCTGAGCTTTCGTATATGTCCTGGATATAGAACAGACACTTCCAAACCTTATTCCTTATTATACATTTTTTGCCTGTCTTTTTTGCGTTATTCAATGCGTTTCTATGGGCTATAGTAGTAAAGGACAAATTCAATATTTTAAAAAAATTATATATATACAGTGCCTTGCGAAAGTATTCGGCCCCCTTGAACTTTGTGACCTTTTGCCACATTTCAGGCTTCAAACATAAAGATATAAAACTGTATTTTTTTGTGAAGAATCAACAACAAGTGGGACACAATCATGAAGTGGAACGACATTTATTGGATATTTCAAACTTTTTTAACAAATCAAAAACGGAAAAACTGGGCGTGCAAAATTATTCAGCCCCTTTACTTTCAGTGCAGCAAACTCTCTCCAGAGGTTCAGTGAGGATCTCTGAATGATCCAATGTTGACCTAAATGACTAATGATGATAAATACAATCCACCTGTCTGTAATCAAGTCTCCGTATAAATGCACCTGCACTGTGATAGTCTCAGAGGTCCGTTAAAAGCGCAGAGAGCATCATGAAGAACAAGGAACACACCAGGCAGGTCCGAGATACTGTTGTGAAGAAGTTTAAAGCCGGATTTGGATACAAAAATATTTCCCAAGCTTTAAACATCCCAAGGAGCACTGTGCAAGCGATAATATTGAAATGGAAGGAGTATCAGACCACTGCAAATCTACCAAGACCTGGCCATCCCTCTAAACGTTCAGCTCATACAAGGAGAAGACTGATCAGAGATGCAGAAAAGAGGCCCATGATCACTCTGGATGAACTGCAGAGATCTACAGCTGAGGTGGGAGACTCTGTCCATAGGACAACAATCAGTCGTATATTGCACAAATCTGGCCTTTATGGAAGAGTGGCAAGAAGAAAGCCATTTCTTAAAGATATCCATAAAAAGTGTTGTTTAAAGTTTGCCACAAGCCACCTGGGAGACACACCAAACATGTGGAAGAAGGTGCTCTGGTCAGATGAAACCAAAATTGAACTTTTTGGCAACAATGCAAAACGTTATGTTTGGCGTAAAAGCAACACAGCTGAACACACCATCCCCACTGTCAAACATGGTGGTGGCAGCATCATGGTTTGGGCCTGCTTTTCTTCAGCAGCGACAGGGAAGATGGTTAAAATTGATGGGAAGATGGATGGAGCCAAATACAGGACCATTCTGGAAGAAAACCTGATGGAGTCTGCAAAAGACCTGAGACTGGGACGGAGATTTGTCTTCCAACAAGACAATGATCCAATACATAAAGCAAAATCTACAATGGAATGGTTCAAAAATAAACATATCCAGGTGTTAGAATGGCCAAGTCAAAGTCCAGACCTGAATCCAATCGAGAATCTGTGGAAAGAACTGAAAACTGCTGTTCACAAATGCTCTCCATCCAACCTCACTGAGCTCGAGCTGTTTTGCAAGGAGGAATGGGAAAACATTTCAGTCTCTCGATGTGCAAAACTGATAGAGACATACCCCAAGCGACTTACAGCTGTAATCGCAGCAAAAGGTGGCGCTACAAAGTATTAACTTAAGGGGGCTGAATAATTTTGCACGCCCAATTTTTCAGTTTTTGATTTGTTAAAAAAGTTTGAAATATCCAATAAATGTTGTTCCACTTCATGATTGTGTCCCACTTGTTGTTGATTCTTCACAAAAAAATACAGTTTTATATCTTTATGTTTGAAGCCTGAAATGTGCAAAAGGTCGCAAAGTTCAAGGGGGCCGAATACTTTCGCAAGGCACTGTATATATATATATATATACCTAAAGGGGTCCTACATTTTTTTAATAAAATAGCTAAATGGTCCATGGTATGACTTTCTTAAAACAATCCCCAACCCCCAACGGCTTACACTTCTAAGAAATGTATACAGCAATATTGTGAACTACATCTTTGTGTTGATCATGTGTTTCTCTCTCTGAATGGTCCAACAGGTACAGTGCTGAACCTCAACATGGGGACCCCTCTGGGGTGCGTGCTCAGTCCCCTCCTGTATTCTCTGTTCACTCATGACTGCATGGCCAGGCACGACTCTCTGAATGGTCCAACAGTTACAGTTAGCACCAGCTACCAAATCCTGGCCTACTGCACTGAGGCCAAGACCTGTTTAAGATGCCACTGAAAACAGAAATGTATAGGGGAAAGGGAATAGCTAGTCAGTTACACAACTGAATGCATTCAACCGAAATGTGTCTTAAGCATTTAACCCAACACCTCTGAATAGGGCTGCCTTAATTGACATCCATGTCATTGGTGCCAGGAGAGCAGTTGTAACCCCAAACATCCGTGTATACTTGAATCTGGTCAACCAGCTCCCATGCACAGGGAATAGGCTTACACTTCCACAAGCAGCAAAGTCACAGGGATAAAACGTATTCAGCGTTCCATAGTCAATACAGGACTAAGAATGAATCGTACTACACCGGGCTCTGATGCTCGTCGGATGTGGCAGGGCTTGCAAACTATCACAGACTACAAAGGGAAGCACAGCCGCGAGCTGCCCAGTGACACGAGCCTACCAGATGAGCTAAATTACTTCTATGCTCGCTTCGAGGCAAGTAACACTGAAATATTCATGAGCATCAGCTGTTCCGGACGACTGTGTGATCTCACTCTCCATAGCCGATGTGAGTAAGATCTTTAAACAGGTCAACATTCACAAGGCCCAGGACCAGACGGATTACCACGATGTGTACTCCGAGCATGCGCTGACCAACTGGCAAGTGTCTTCACTGACATTTTAACCTGTCCCTGACTGAGTCTGTAATACCAACATGTTTCAAGCAGACCACCATAGTCGTTGTGCCCAAGAACACTAAGGTAACCTGCCCGAATGACTACCGACCCATAGCACCCACGTCTGTAGCCATGAAGTGCTTTGAAAGGCTGGTCATGGCTCACATCAATACCATTATCCCAGAAACCCTATACCCACTCCAATTTGCATACTGCCCCAACAAATCCACATATGATGCAATCTCTATTGCACTCCACACTGTCTTTTCCCACCTGGGCAAAAGGAACACCTAGGTGAGAATGCTATTCATTGACTACAGCTCAGCGTTCAACACCATGGTGCCTTCAAAGCTCATCACTAAGCTAAGGACCCTGGGACTAAACACCTCCCTCTGCAACTGGATCCTGAACATCCTGACGGACCGCCCACAGGTGGTAAGGGTCGGTAACAACACATCCGCCACGCTGATCCTCAACACGGGGACCCCTCAGGGGTGCGTGCTCAGTCCCCTCCTGTGCTATCTGTTCACTCATGACTGCATGGCCAGGCACGACTCTAACACCATCATTAAGTTTGCGGATGACACAACCATGGTAGGCCTGATCACCGACAACGATGAGACAGCCTATAGGGAGGTCAGTGACCTGGCCGTGTTATGCCAGGACAACAACCTCTCCCTCAATGTGATCAAGACAAAGGAGATGATTGTGGACTATGGGAAAGGAGGACCGAGCACGCCCCTATTCTCATCGACGGAGCTAGAGTGGAGCAGTTTGAGAGCTTCAAGTTCCTTGGTGTCTACATCACCAACAAACTATCTTGGTCCAAACACACCAAGACAGTCAAGACAAAACCTATTCCCACTCAGGAGACTAAAAAGACTTGGCATGGGTCCTCAGATCTTCAAAAAGTTCTACAGCTGCACCATCGAGAGCATCCTCACTGGTTGCATCACTGCCTGGTATGGCAACTGCTCGGCCTCCGACCACAAACCACTACAGAGGGTAATGCGTACGGCCCAGTAGATCACTGGATCCGAGCTCCCTGCCATCCAGGACCTCTATACCAGATGATGTCAGAGGAAGGCCCTAAAAATTGTCAAAGACTCTAGCCACCCTAGTCATAGACTGTTCTCTCTGCTACCGCACGGCAAGCGGTACCGGAGTGCCAAGTCTAGGTCCAAAAGGCTTCTTAACAGCTTCTACCACCAAGCAATAAGACTCCTGAACATCTAATCAAATGGCTACCCAAACTATTTGCATTGCCCCCCGCTCCCCCCTCCCCCTTACGCTGCTGCTACTCTCTGTTTATTATCTATACATAGTCACTTTAATTAACTCTACCTACATGTACATATTACCACAATTACCTCGACTAACCGGTGCCCCCGCAACATTAACTCTTTACCGATACCCCCTGTATATAGCCTCGCTATTGTTATTTTACTGCTGCTCTTTAATTATTTGTTACTTTGAAAAAAAACGTTTATATTTTTTTACATAACAATTATTTTTCTTAAATTGCATTGTTGGTTAAGGGCTTGTAAGTAAGCATTTCACTGTAAGGTCTACTACACCTGTTGTATTTGGCGCATGTGACAAATCAAATTTGATTTGATTGTGGTATTTTAACAATGGAGGATTGGTTGATTTCAATGTTTTTCATGATGATTGATAAGAAAAGTATCGTCCAACCCGACTTATTCAGCATTCCATTGTAGTATTTGCTTATATGATCTGTTGGACTGCATCCAGGTCCATATTTAAGCTATATCTAAATAAATATACATAAACAGTCCAACATACACACATATATGGCTCATATATATGCTATTTTCCAAGCCTCTATTTCATTGACTCCCACCTGGCTGAGAAACTGGCTGATCTAGCTCCATCTATCCAGCCAGGAAATGACTTCCTGATCCACCCAAAACCCCATTCTGGCACGGGAACACTTTTCCTCTCAGCAGCCGTGGTATAAGGAGTGGTGAAACTAGATTAATAGCATTCTGACTCTCGGTTGTGCTGTATTCTGGAACTTTCATCATCTTCCCACAATCCTTTTCCCAAACGTACAATAATAGTGACTAAACTCTAATGGAAGTTCCTGGCTTGAGGAAGCTTTCCTGATACGCTGCCAGAGTTGTTTATCAGACCTAAGGAGTTTGGAAAATGACTTTTCTGCTAGGAAAGCTGGTCAGCGGGAAAAAGTATCCTCACGGACTTAGTATTAGTCCTAGCTAAGAGCAGCAGTTACATAGTAATACCACTTCAATATGTTTTCAAGAAAATACAAATGCGAGTACACAAAAGTGCTATACTTGATAGGTGTATGTACTTTTACTACTACCTTATTACAATGTCATTATATTGGTTTGCCTATCCTATAGTTATTCTGGTTCATAAACTGGGTGGTTTAAGCCCTGAATGCTGATTGGCTGACAGACGTGGTATATCAGACCGTATACCACAGGTATGACAAAAAATTATTTATACTGCTCTAATTACGTTGGTAACCAGTTTATAATAGCAATAAGGCACCTCGGGGGTGTGATATATGGCCAATATACCACGGCTAAGGGCTGCATCCAGGCACTCCTTATCCGTGGTATATTGGTCATATACCACACCCCCTCGGGCCTGACTGTTTAAATAATGCATGTCTACGAAGTGGGGCCAACATTTTTAATGCAAAAAGACTCTTATGATGCCCAACATGCATCCTCTGTGGGTGTGTTTTTTTGTTTGTTTTTTTTCACCTTTGTTTAACCAGAGAAAAGAGTCTCCAGCTTCAGAGATTTTTGCAGTTCGTTCCAGTCATTGGCAGCAGAGAACTGGAAGGAAAGGCGGCCAAAGGAGGAATTGGCTTTGGGGTGACCAGTGAAATATACCTGCTGGTAGGCTATTTTGTAAATGACATCACCGAAGTCGAGGATCGGTAGGAAGGATCGGTAGGATAGTCAGTTTTACGAGGGTATGTTTGGCAGCATGAGTGAAGGATGCTTTGTTGCGAAATAGGAAGCAGATTCTAGATTTTAGAGATGCTTAATGTGGGTCTGGAAGGAGAGTTTACAGTCTAACCAGACACCTAGGTATTTGTAGTTGTCCACATATTCTGGGTCAGAACCGTCCAGAGTAGTGATGCTGGACGGGCGGGCAGGTGCGGGCAGCAAACGGTTGAAGAGCATGCATTTAGTTTATTTAAGAGCAGTTGGAGGCCACGGGAGAGTTGTATGGCATTGAAGCTCGTCTGGAGGTTAGTTAGCACAGTGTCCAAAGAAGGGCCAGAAGTATACAGAATGGTGTCGTCTGCGTAGAGGTGGATCAGAGAATCCCCAGCAGCAAGAGAGACATCATTGATGTATACAGAGAAGAGAGTCGGCCCTAGAATTGAACCCTGTGGCACCCCCATAGAGACTGCCAGAGGTCTGGACAACAGGCCCTCCGATTTGACACACTGAACTCTATCAGAGAAGTAGTTGGTGAACCAGGCGAGGCAGTCATTTGAGAAACCAAGGCTGTTGAGTCTGCCGATAAGAATGTGGTAATTGACAGAGTCAAAAGCCTTGGCCAGGTCGATGAATACGGCTGCACAGTATTGTCTCTTATCGATGGCAGTTATGATATTGTTTAGTACCTTGAGCGTGGATGAGGTGCACCCATGACCAGCTCGGAAGCCAGATTGCATAGCGGAGTAGTTACAGTGGGATTCGAAATGTTAAGTAATCTGTTTGTTAACTTGGCTTTCGAAGACCTTAGAAAGGCAGGGTAGGATAGATTTAGGTCTGTAACATTTTGAGTCTAGAGTGTCTCCCCCTTTGAAGAGGGGGATGACCACGGCAGCTTTCCAATCTTTGGGGATCTCAGACGATACGAAAGAGAGGTTGAACAGGCTAGTAATAGGGGTTGCAACAATTTCGGCTGATAATTTTAGATAGAGGGTATAGATTGTCTAGCCCGGCTGATTTGTAGGGGTCCAGATTTTGCAGCTCTTTCAGAACATCAGCTATCTGGATTTGGGTGAAGGAGAAATGGAGGAGGCTTGGGCGAGTTGCTGTGAGGGGTACAGGGCAGTTGACCGGTGTAGGGGTAGCCAGGTTGAAAGCATGGCCAGCCGTAGAAAAATGCTTATTGAAATTCTCAATTATCGTGGATTTATCGGTGGTGACAGTGTTTCCTAGCCTCAGTACAGTGGGAGGAGGTGCTCTTATTCTCCATGGACTTTACAGTGTCCCAGAACATTTTTGAGTTTGGGGTACAGGATGCAAATTTCTGCTTGAAAAAGCTAGCCTTGGCTTTCCTAACTGCTTGTGTATATTGGTTCCTAACTTCCCTGAAAGGTTGCATATCACGGGGGCTATTTGATGCTAATGCAGTACGCCACAGGATGTTTTTGTGCTGGTCAAGGGCAGTCAGGTCTGGAGGGAACCACGGGCTATATCTGTTCCTAGTTCTACATTTTTTGAATGGGGCATGCTTATTTACGATGATGAGGAAGGCACTTTGAAAGAATAACCAGGCATCCTCTACTGACAGGATGAGGTCAATATCCTTCCAGGATACCCGGGCCAGGTCGATTAGAAAGGCCTACTCGCTGAAGTGTTTTAGGGAGTGTTTGACAGTGATGAGGGGTGGTCGTTTGACTGCAGACCCATTACGGATGCAGGCAATGAGGCAGTTATCGCTGAGATCTTGGTTGAAAAGAGCAGAGGTGTATTTGGAGGGCAAGTTAGTTAGGATGATATCTATGAGGGTGCCCATGTTTACGGATTTGGGGTTGTACCTGGTAGGTTCATTGATAATTTGTGTGAGATTGAGGGAATCAAGCTTAGATTGTAGGATGGCCGATGGTGTCCATGGCACAGCTGGGGGCAGAGGGTGGTCTATAGCAAGCGGCAACGGTGAGAGACTTATTTCTGGAAAGGTGGATTTTTAGAAGTAGAAGCTCTAATTGTTTGGGCACAGACCTGGATAGTATGACAGAACTCTGCAGGCTACCACTCTGCCCCCTTTGGCAGTTCTATCTTGTTGGAAAATGGTATAGGGTTTTTTTCAGGGTTTTTGGTGATCTACCTAAGCCAGGATTCAGACATGGCTAGGACACCCGGGTTGGCAGAGTGTGCTAAGGCAGTGAATAAAACAAACTTGGGGAGGAGGCTTCTAATGTTAACATGCATGAAACCAAGGCTACGGTTACAGAAGTCAACAAATGAGTGCGCCTGGGGAATGGGAGTGGGGCTAGGCACTGCTGGGCCTGGATTCACCTCTACATCACCAGAGGAACAGAGGAGGAGTAGGATAAGGTTACGGCCAAAGGCTATAAGAACTGGTCATCTAGTACGTTCGGAACAGAGAGTAAAAGGCGCAGGTATCTGGGCGCGATAGATTAGATTCATGGCATAATGTACAGACAAAGGTATGGTAGGATGTGAATACAGTGGAGGTAAACCTAGGCATAGAGTGACGATGAGAGAGATATTGTCTCTAGAAGCATCATTTAAACCAGGTGATGTCACCGCATGTGTGGGAGGTGGAACTAGGGTTAGCTAAGGCATATTAAGCAGGGCTAGAGGCTCTACAGTGAAATAAGACAATAATCATTAACCAGAACTGCAATGGACAAGGCATATTAACATTAGGGAGAGGCATGCGTAGCCAAGTGATCATAGGGGTCCAGTGAGTAGTTAAGCTGGCTGGAGACACGGCGATTCAGACAGTTAGCGGGCCGGGGCTAGCAAACTAGCAGAAGGGCTTTAGAGGTACGTTGTGACGGAAGAAGTCTGTTGTAGCCTCCTCATGCGGAGCCTCCGCGTGTGTGTGTGTGTCCCGTGTGTGTGGTACTTACAGATACACAGTGTGATGAGGAAGATGACATAGGTGACCATTTCTCTCAGGACGTTCCTCAGGTACCTCTCTCTGCTGCTGTCACTGTCCTCCATCAGCTGAGTACCCCATAGAACTGGGGGGAAAAAAACATTTCAACACACACATTAGTATCCTTCCTTAACCATCAATGCTCGGCTTGAGATGCCAGTGCATTACCAATGAGGGCATCTACAGGTGTGTGTTGACCTAAGTGGTGTATGGAACAGTGAGGAAGAACGGCCAGAGAGGTGTCTGAGCCAATGACACAGGTCAAGTTAAAGGGCAAGTGCACTACCTCCTGTGTCATAAAGGTCCAGACCTCTTGGCAGCTGTAGTGTTCTTCGAGGAAACGTAAGTGACACTAACTTCTTATTTTCTCCAGTATCCTCTTCCCACAGCTTTTGATGTCATGTCTGTCTTGCTGCAGGGCATCCACTGTCGGCGTCGGGTATAATCCACGGTGGATGCGGGTGCTGCTCCCTCCAGCGGTGTAACTTCCCAACCCGCTGCTGCAGCTACTGCTGGAGCCCGTGGACACTGATCTTCTCCCAGGGCTAGCCGGAGGCCAATCGGCCCCCATCATCTCATCCTCCGGTTCAAACCCCGGGTTGTCCCGACTCCAGGCTTGTCTTGAGGGGGGTGATGGTGTGCCTATGGCGCCCCCGAGCCCCAAATCCTGGTGCTGTATGTTCTCCATCTCAATCCCCTCGCTTGTGTCCAATCTGTGCGGCAAGGACGCACCCGCTGCGCCCGTGGGGGACCTGCCAGCCTGATTCTGCTGCGGTTGTTGTGATCTCACCCGAGTCGAGCTCATTGTTAGTCCAATTCACTGAAAAGCTTTTAAAGGCCAGACTAACTACATTTACAAAACGTTAAAATCAATTATGTCTCTAGCCACTAACAAGTGCTATGTTTATGTCACGCTTGACGCGCATATCAGAAAGGAAATGTTTACGCACACATTAAAATATGTAAGAAAGTTGCCCAAATTCAAACTCTGCAAATCAATTTCGGGAAACAGATGAACTAATTTTGATTATTTGTATATGTTCCTGTTCACAGCAAATATACTTCGAAACGTAAATTGCTTACTAAGAAAGAAAAATAACAGAACTAAAGTTTCTGTCTTCAAGAAAGTGAGCGTCTGCGTAGTTTTAGATCAAACTATTGCAAAAGTAGGTATATCAACAACAACAAATATATATAGTTACAAAACTAATTTGTAGCCTAAACATGTACTAATGAAACTGAAAACTATCAACGAAATGCCTCGTTTATGGAAAAGAAGCCAAACACTTTCCTTGTCCCGGGCCAGCCATCTTGTTCTTGCTGTTCCCCCAAAATCTCACATTCTCATTTGTTGGAGACTCAGATTACATTAGAAGTCATGGCGTCACAGACACTGGCATGCACCTCTGGAAAATACAGCACAGTCGAATGTGTAGGGGTGAATCACTTTTGGTAAAACACAATTTCACGTCTTAGAATTGTACAATATAGAATACAATATAATATAATCAAGTTGCTGTGCATTCCATCATTATTAAACGAGTGAAAAAAAAAACATTTCAATATTTATTTCTACAGCAGTAAACTATAATTGCCTTATATGGCTCAGCAAAACACTTTTTTCTCCAAAGGTTTATATTAGTTTTTGTTCGTTTTCTGAGCAATTTCTATTCAGGATGAGTGTTTGCAGTGCTGTGTATGGAATGCGAATGAATAGCCTACTATTTAGAATGAATAAAATCACAATTTGTCATGAGGACATTATTTTAGGGCTAAATGCATGTGCCTTTAGAAACAAAAAACTATACTTTGTACTACCACGTATGTTTGGGTCTTGGGCTGCTAAGCAACAAGACAGTCCTGCAAAACCCCTGGCCAGGATTGGATGTGATTTGGACCCAATAATTGAGTGATATTTCTAAAGGCCAATCATATTTCTTTACATGGAACAACAGTATTTCTACTAGTACTTCCATAGTTATTCGGTCACTTGGTGTGTTCTTTTCTAGCAACATTGTTACTGTATTACCTTTACTCACTGTTGCGTTATTCATGTCCATTAGATGGCGCTCATTCTCCAATTTTGATTCAAATCACCCACCGGCTCAATTCACAAGGGAGTTAGCTCAAGGTAGTTACGTCAAGGTAACAATCACTGTTCAAGAAAGTACTCTTTTTTTATATATATAACTTATAACAAACGCACAGTATACCTTCGTTGTTCTTCACCCTTTACATTTTTTGCTCAAGGACTGAGAACTATACACCCACTGCTGTTAACAACATTGCTGTACTTTACAATATCTGAATTGGATTGATAGTTCCTTGACTGAGTGAATCATCATGACTGATAAGATGTTGCGTTCTTCTCTCAGAACAAGTCTCTACAGTTCAGATAAGGAGAGAACAGCTGTGGGGGAACTGCCAGCCTGATACAGTAATGTAGCCTGTATAGATGGTATGCTGTTGGAATTCAGGGTTGGTTAGGTTACTTTCTAAATGTAATCCTTTACAGTTACTGGTTACCTGTCCACAATTGTAATCAGTAACGTAACTTTTGGATGACCCAAATTCAGTATAATCTGATTACTTTCAGTTACTTAGGGGTAATTAGAGGAAGACAAGAAATATCCATCAAATGCATTTGGTGTGTCATCAGAGTGGTCTCTGGCGTGTGGTCAGACTCGTTCAGGTGGAACAAACTTAACTTCGCAAACATCCTATCTGAATTTGAAAGTTATCTGATTATAATACTTTTTGCTGGTAATTTAACTGATTACACTTACAGTTTTGTTGTAATAAAAGTACTCCCTAACCCTGTGTGTGTGTGACGATAACTAAGCAATATGTTATCCTTTGTTGGGTACTTGAATCATATTCAGTAGCAAGTAACAACATCAATAGGATATGGTTAGTAGTGGTATATCTGATCAAGGTTTTTGGTGAAATCACTTCATCAATTACAACTTTATTTTTTTTAAATGGCGGCGAAACAACCAAAGTCCTGGTAAACATTTTACTTTTCTAACACTGTCCCGCTTCAAAACAAACAAAAGAATTAAGAATATTATGTAATATTTCCATATTATAGCTATTTGTCAAAACAAGGCCTCTGGCACACTCTAAATTTCACAATAGGCTCTGTGCTGTATCACAAAGCACTGGCATGAGAGGGTTGTTTAATTAGCATGTATCAGCCTTCATGATAGATTTCCATGGGAAAGAGACTTCAGATAATGTTGCAGGCATGGGATGTCAACAGTGCTGTCCGTGTTCTATCTGCAGTGACTATCCTCGTGATGTTATCTGATGACAAAGAAGGTAGGTATCATCAATATAGAGTTGGCTGTAACTATTTACAAATTGTGTTTTTTTTCTCAGAGACTTTGTAACGTGTTCTAAAGTAAACCTTTGTATGGGTTATTTTTGCCTTTATCAAGCTTTGTGATGTCATGATGTATTCTTCATAGAATCAACTCTTTCTTTCTACAATCTATCCCTAATGGTGATGTGATCTAATTAGAAACAAGCATACCATGTTACATAACTGCCTCTTGCAACACTGTATAAGTCCCAAAAGTCACCCTATTCCCTTGTGCACTGTTTTAGACCAGGGCCAATAGGGCACTGGTCAAAAGTAGTGGACTATATACGGAATAGAATGTCTATTGGGACGCACACATTGTGTGTAATGTCAAGAGATCTTTTCATATGATGTCATGCCATTAGGTTATCAAAAACATTATAGGTGAGTTGTTCATTGCCTTCAGTCAGAACGAAAAAAGAACAAGCATTCCTTTCCTTGGATCAAAACATGATCATTTTTAACCTCGATAGGCAAAGGTGTTACAAACAGCCGCAAATACACTTCACGACCAAAAGTATGCTTGTCGAAAATCTCATTACAAAATCATGGGCATTAATATGGAGTTGGACCCCCTTTGGTGCTATAACAGCCTCCACTCTTCTGGGAAGGCTTTCCACTAGATGTTGGAACATTGCTGTGGGGACTTTTCTATTCCATTCAGCCACAAGAGCATTAGTGAGATTGGACAATGATATTGGGTGATTAGGTCTGGCTTGCAGTCGACGCTCCAATTCATCCCAAAGGTGTTCGATGGGGTTGAGGTCAGGGCTCTGTGCAGGCCAGTCAAATTCTTCCACATCGATCTCGACAAACCATTTCTGTATGGAACTTGGGGGGCATTGTCATGCTGAAACAGGAAAGGGCCTCCCCCAAACTGTTGCCACAATGTTGGAAGCACATAATCGTCTAAAATGTTATTGTATGCTGTAGCGTTAAGATTTCCCTTCACTGGAACTAAGGGGCCTAGCACGAACCATGAAAAACCTCCACCAAACTTTCAAATCAAATTGTATTGGTCACATACACGCATTTGGCAGATGTTATTGCGGGTGTAGCGATGCCTGTGCTTCTAGTTCCGATAGTGCAGAAATATCTAACAAGTAATATCTAACAATTTCACAACATATACCCAATACACACAAATCTAAGTAAAGGAATGGAATTAAGAATATATAACTACATGGACGAGCAATGTCAGAGCGGCATAGACTAAGATGCAGTAGAATAGTATAGAATAAAGTATATACATATGAGATTGGTAATGCAAAATATGTAAACATTATTAAAGTGACATTATTAGAGTGACTAGTGTTCCATTTATTAAAGTGGCCAATGATTTTAAATCTGTGTATATAGGCAGCAGCCTCTCTGTGCTAGTGATGGCTATGTAACAGCCTGAAGGCCTTAAGATAGAAGCTGTTTTTCAGTCTCTCGGTCCCAGCATTGATGCACCTGTACTGACCTCGCCTTCTGGATGATAACGGGGTCTACAGGCAGTGGCTCGGGTGGTTGTTGTCTTTTAAATTGTCACTATGCATTCGGGCAGGTAGCATTCTCCTGGCATCCGCCAAACCCATATTAGTTTGTCGGACTGCCAGATGGTAACGAGTGATTCATTACACCAGAGAACGCGTTTCCACTGCTCCAGAGTCCAGTGGTCGTCGAGCTTTACACTTCTCCAGCCAACTTTTGGCATTGCGCATGGTGATCTTAGGCTTGTGTGCGGCTGCTCGGCCATGGAAACCCATTTCATGAAGCTCCCAACGAACAGTTCTTGTGCTAATATTGCTTCCAGAGGCAATTTGGAACTTGGTAGTGAGTGTTGCAACCGAGGACAGATTATTTTTACAAGCTACACACTTCAACACTCGGCTGTTCCGTACTGTGAGCTTGTGTAGCCAGTGTATCACTTCACTGCTGAGCCGTTGTTGCATCTAGACTTTTCCACTTCACAATAACTGCACTTACCGCTGACCGGGGCAGCTCTAGCAGTGCAGAAAGTTTACAAAATGACTTGTTGGAAACGTAGCAATAGCATCCTATGACGTTGCCACGTTGAAAGTCTCTGAGCTCTTCAGTAAGGCCGTTTTATTGCCAATGTTTGTCTATGGAAATTGCATGTCTGGGTGCTCGATTTTATACACCTGTCAGCAATAGGTGTAGTTGAAATAGCTAAATCCACTAATTTTAAGGGATGTCCACATACTTTTGTATATAATGTGTATTTTCACGTATCTTTATTATCATCATTATTATCATCATTGTAAATGTTCATCCATTTCTTATCCTTAACAGGTAAAGGTGTTACAAACTGTCACAAATATTTCCGCAGTGAGTATTTTCATTATCATCATCATAAATGGCCATTCATTTATTGTTGACTGTACAGTTTGTGTTTCAATAATAATGTAATAAACATTGTACTTTTAGTGGGCAATTCTGAACATGAACAATTGATCCATTCCATTCTATTTTGGTTCCTAGGGCTCCAGAAGCGATCTGAGGACGTCTGGTTCCTTGAAGGCTATCAGGTCACCCCGAGGGACGAGGAGAGGGGAGATGGGTGTAAGGAGTTCCAGCTAACCCCTCCACTCCCCCTCCCAGACCACCACAGCCTTCCCCCCTGGTGTAGCTCTCTCTTCCACTGGGGCATATTTTGTGTACCCCATGGTGGTCGATGTGGCTGGGAAGAAAATCTATTTGCCTGCCAAGGTATAGCAGGGCACACAGGTACAAGTCGTGCCCATGCCTGCTGGGAGCAATGTGCAGCAGTCTGGTAACCTGACAAGGCCTGGGTCCAACCAGTCCTGGTCATCCCTCAGTACTCTTCACTCCCTCCTGAGAGAGGGGAAGGGGAGCTATGCCCCACCTGCAGTGGTGGTGATCTAGGGTGTGTATACAATACTAAAAGCTGTTAACTCTGCCAATGATGTCAAAGTGATGCTCAGTCTGTACCCTGTACCCCCCGCCTGACCACTCTGCCTGCCCCTGAGCCTGCCTGCCGTCCTGTAACTTTTCCCCATCTCTGGATTACCGACCTCTGCCTGACCTGACCCTGCCGTCCTGTACCTTTGCCCCTGTTGCTGTATAAACATTGTTACTTCTGAGGGCTTTCACCTGGGCTACTGCCGTGTGGGAACAACAGCCGGCCATATGCGCTGGTCTGGAGGGGGAAGTGGGGGAAGTGAGGAAGGTCTTTGATGCCCCGTTCTCCTTTTGGACGCTACGCTGGTGTCCGAGCTGAACATCCCCACTCAGCCCCTCTCCATTCCCATGGACGTTAGAGCACTGGACGGTCGCTCTATAGGCAGAGTCACCCAAAACACCACTCCCATCAACCTACGGGTGTCAGGAAATCACAGCGAGACTATCCAGTTCCTGCTCATCAAGTCGCCTCTGATTCCAGTAGTATTGGGATTCTCCTGGCTCGAACAACACAATCCCCTCATTAACTGGTCTACTGGTGCCATCATGGGCTGGAGCCCGTTCTGCCACGGCCATTTCCTGAAGTCAGCACAACCTGCCCCGGGACGTCTTCCTGGGGGCTCGGAAGGTACCCTGGATCTCTCCGCCATTCCAGCGGAGTACCAGGACTTCCGGGAGGTGTTCAGCAAGGCCCGGGCCATGTCGCTTCCACTTCACCGACCCTATGACTGTGGGATTGACCTTCCCCCTACCACCACGCTGTCCCGGGAACGTCTGTGCTCTCTGTCGGGACCGGAGACCAAGGCTATGGATACCTACATTGGGGACTCCCTAGCTGCTGGATTTATCTGTCCCTCTTCCTCTCCTGCCGGCGCGGGGTTCTTCTTCGTGGAGAAAAAGGATAAGACCCTGCCCGTGCATTGACTACTGGGGACTCAATGACATTATGGTTAAGGACCGCTATCACTCATCTCCTCGGCCCTCGAGCCGCTCCAGGGGGCCATTGTATTTTCCAAGCTGGATCGACAGAACGCCTACCATCTGGTGCGGATACGAGAGGGGGACGAGTGGAAGACCGCCCTCAACACGGCCAGTGGCCACTACGAGTATCTGGTCATGTCCTTTGGCCTCACCAACGCCCCTGCTGTGTTCCAGGCTCTGGTGAATGATGTTCTCCGTGACATGTTTAAACGGTTCGTCTTCGTCTACATTGATGACATCCTCGTCTTCTCCCGCTCCCCTCAAGAACACATGCTCCACGTCCGGCAGGTCCTTCAACTTCTTCTGGAGAATCAGCTGTTTGTGAAGGCGGAGAAGTGCGAGTTCCATCGCTCCACCATCCCTTTTGTGGATGACATCATGTCTGCTGGGAGTGTCAAGATGAATCCTGGGAAGGTGAGAGCAGTGATGGATTGGCCTCAGCCTACGTCCAGGGTGCAGTTGCAACGTTTTCTGGGGTTCTCCAACTTGTACTGTCGCTTTATCCGGGGTTACAGCACCCTGGCTTCCCCCCTGTCAGCACTCACCTCGCCCAAGGTTCTGTTCACGTAGTCTCCAGCTGCTGACCAGGTGTTCTGGGACCTCAAACATCGCTTCACCACAGCCCCCATCCTGGTTCATCCCACCACCCATCCCCCATCCCGTCATGCCCTTGACCTCAAGCTACATCCCTGCACCTTCTTCTCCCATAGCCTCAACGCCATGGAAAGGAACTACGATGTGGGGAATCGTGAGCTTCTCGTGGTGAAGATGGCGTTGGAGGGGGCGGAACAATTGTGTGGACTGACCACAAGAACTTGGAGTATCTCCGCACCGCCAAGCGCCTCAACTCCAAGCAAGCCAGATGGGCCCTGCTGTTCACATGGTTCAACTTCTCCCTCTCAAACCAGCCAGGATCCAAGAATGTCAAGCCAGATGCACTGTCCCACCACTATAACCCCACGACTACTACCCCGGAACCCGAGACCATCCTTCCCACTTCGTGCCTGGCGAGGGCACTCGGCAGCGGGTCAATAGGGAAGCAGGTCTGTGAGGTGCAGCGTTCCTGATGCCGTCTGCTCCGCAGTCCTGGAGTGGGTCCACTCTCCAGGCTTGCCTGCCCCCCGGGCACCCGTCAGGCCCTGGCCTTTGTGTGACAGCTCTTTTGGTGGCCTATTATGGTCCCTGACGTGTCCGCATTTGTCGCCGCTTGCACGGTGTGTGCACAGAACAAGACTCCTCGGCATGCTCCGACTGGCCTCCTCCAACCTCTGCCTGTCCCCTAAAAGGCACCTAAATGATTCTCAGACCATGAGAAACAAGATTATCTGATCTGATGAAACAAAGATTGAACTCTTTGGCCTGAATGCCAAGTATCACATCTGGAGGAAACCTGGCACCATCTCTACGGTGAAGCATGGTGGTGGCACTCGGAGACCAGGGATTGATGAACAGAGAGATCCTTGATGAAAACCTACTCCAGAGCGCTCAGGACCTCAGACTGTGGCGAAGGTTCACCTTCCAACAGGACAACAATCTCAAACACACAGCCAAGGCGATGCAGGAGTGGCTTCGGGACAAGTTTCTGAATGTCCTTGAGTGGCCCAACCAGACCCCGGACTTGAACCCGATCAAAAGTCTCTGGAGAGACCTGAAAATAGCTCCCCATCCAAACTGACAGAACTTGAGAGGATCTGCAGAGGAGAATGGGAGAAGCTCCCCAAATACAGGTGTGCCAAGCTTGAAGCATCATACCCAAGAAGACTTAAGACTGTAATCACTGCCAAAGGAGCTTCAACAAAGTACTGGGTAAAGGGTCTGAATACTTATGTAAATCGACATTTCAGTAAAAACCTGTTTTTGCTTTGTCATTATGGGTTATTGTGTGTAGATTGATGAGAAGAAGAAAAAAACTATGTAATACATTTTTGAATAAGGCTGTAACGTAACAAAATGTGGAGAAAGTCAAGAGGTCTGAATACTCTCTGAATGCACTGTAGGTGTGTCTCCTGATACTGGCAGGCATATGATAGACTTGTTTCTGTGGCTCTAGGTTTCCTCCAGTTTTTGTATTCAAAAGTATTAATTGTAGCCTTCAAGTTATCTGCTGTCTGTCAGGAATAAAACATATAACAGCCTCATGCATTACAGATTGCTCAATTTTGTAGTGTATAGAACATACTATATGAACATTATTTTCTTGGTAAATATGTTTTAAGTCACAATGAATCTCTTTTTAACTGTTGGCTGATAATGAATATTATATTATGAGTTATGACAAAATAAACCCTTGTGACGTCATAACGTCTGGATTTTTAGGCAGGAAGGCAGGCGGGAAAATACACCAAACCACGTCACAATTGATGTTGTCCAGTGTAAAAATATCATTGGCTACTCCACTGTCACGGGGGTTCCCTGCCTAGATTGCAGGGGTTAGACAATAAATTTGAAGTCTATCGCTTTAAATTCCAATCTCTGATACAGCAGAGATCATAAAGTCTGTCAGTAGAGGGAGAGAAATATTATAAATTGCACCTGAAATATTCTTCATATTTCAGAGTATAGTCATTTAATCACTGTGTTCAATTAGATAGGTATTTCAAAAGGTAAGTTACCTTTTTTTTTTTTTTTATAGATAATCTGACTAAGGATAACATTTTATTAATGGCTCGCTACTGTAGTTGTTCTCGGGAAAAAGTTAACATTTGAGTTAGTGAAGATCTTTGTTGGCTCACTGTACAGTATGTGTCTTCAATTAATTTCATGTCGACAATTTGAGTTAAAATGGAATAAACAGGCATGGTATCATGTGATGCTAAACCCCGAATTTGACCGTGTTCAATTTTATTTTTCTCATTGACTAACTAGCTATAGCTAAAAATACCTAGCCAGTCGGCCTTTGTATTATGTGCAATGCTAACACGAGCACTGGTGTCGACACTATTGCTTGCTAACCAGCTCTGTTCAAGAAAAACTTGCCTGCCGGTGCCAGGATTTAGGCACTTGCACGAACGTGTTAACCGGTCAGAATAGACCAATGTGTATTGGCTAGTTACAAAGTGATTGTTGCTAGCTGTTCAACGTTTCTAATTCATGAAATTGAGCCAAATGACTTTGCATCATTAAAGTGTTGATGCATGTTAATACACGAAGGAAAACTGATAGGGGTAAACAAAGTTGTCAAGACAAGGTAGCTTGAGAAAAAGCAACGACGCCACAAATCTAGCTTAGCGCCATTAGCTGCCTAACGTTAGCAAATGTACTAGTTTCACTATCATTTAATTAGCAACCGGTACGGACTTTTCTGTGCATTTTGTTGATTAAAATGTATACTTAAATTACATTAGAATATTGGGGGTAATGCTATTTATCAATGCACGCAGTGTTAACGTGTTGGCTAACTAGGAGCTAGCTAACGAGTTTTCCCAAATTAGCCTAGCACCAATCTAGTAGGAAGCCAGCGTTAGCTAGCTAATCCTCGTTTACCTTACAAGTATGCTGCCCTAACTAGTTTGCTAAATACACTTCCAAATAAGACGAGGCCTCTTTCAAAGCATTTGGAGTTGGTCTACTATTTCTAGCAACATGTGTTATGTCTGGTATCAAGGCCAGGGAAATGATTCGACGATGCCACACAAATAGACATCCAGCTACGACGGAGTGCTGTACCAGGTCGTGGGAGGCCTTCCGCAGTTTCCGTCACAATAGGCCTGGCTACTTTCAAACAAATTAATTTAACATTAACCTCATTTGTTCATTTGATTAGTAACATATGTTCAGACAATCTCTCAACTCTTCTGAGAACGTCTCGTTGAAGTCGACCTATGCTTTGTACCCCTCTTTTGTGTCCGGGTGGATAAACGTGATGGCGCAGTTGCACGCTAGTGTGTGCTATCAAAGTAGGTAGTTAGCTAGCAACGATAAATATGTATCATTTTAAAATGTGAACACGAACAACATGGTGCATTGTCGTTTTAAAAATCAGTTGAACGCATCGACTTTGTCTTCATATTCTCAACTAATTTCAAAACTAGAAAGCAACGTCTTAATAACCCGTTTCTGTACATAATTTTTTATTAGCTCAAATTTGCATGCAAATATCATTCATGAACGATTCATAAGTTGCTCAGTTTTCCATTGGTCTCATTCGGGTATTAACGGTTGATATTGTACATGTTGCCTCAATTATGTCCAATAAGAATGAGTTGTCATGGCTTTATTTTCCTTCTGCAATGCTGACCTGCATGTTCTTAGGTCACTTCAAAGTATTACTTCATATCAAGATTTAAATGTTTTGTTAATGTTCTGTTTCAGCACTTGATATTGATTACCAAAGAAATGGTGATGGAGAAGCCAAGTCCCCTGCTTGTAGGGCGGGAGTTTGTGAGGCAGTATTACACACTCTTAAACAAAGCACCCGATTTCCTGCACAGGTACTGACCGATTTGTCTAGATTGAATAGCCCACAGTATGTGATAACCTTCCATTGCTTTATGTAGACCTGTGCCAGCAGGACTTTAAATGTCTCTGCTTTGTCATGACAGGTTCTATGGAAGGAACTCCTCCTATGTTCATGGCGGACTTGACTCCAATGGGAAGCTTGCAGAAGCAGTGTATGGCCAAGCAGTAAGTGTCAATAACCTAAATCAAAGATCCAGATGACAACTACCTTTTTTGAAAAATCTAACAGTCAAGAGTCTTCACTCGGGATGCTTTTCATGCAAATCTCAAACAATTTAGATGTTCAAATATTTTTTTAGAACCTTCCAAGTGCTGTGATGTAATAATGCAGGAAATGTGATTCTATTATAAACCACTCCTGGCCTTGTGATTTACTTCTAACTGTACTTCCTTCACCCTACCCAGGAAATCCACAAGAAGGTCCTGTCCCTGCAGTTCCAAGAATGCCACACGAAGATCAGACACGTGGACGCCCATGCCACGCTGACTGACGGCGTTGTGGTCCAGGTGCTGGGTGAGCTCTCCAACAACGGCCAGCCGATGAGGAAGTTCATGCAGACCTTTGTGCTCGCTCCAGAGGTGCGTAGTACGGTAGGCTAAAGGGCGGGGCTCACTGCACACACTTTACTAAGCATAGGCTAGTTGTCATATTTTAATTGTCACTCACTGGGAATTTTGGATTGTGTTCAGCAGTCATGAAATGGTAGAATGAATTGAAGTGGAGTGACTACCTGCGTTGTGTTCAGTAGGGCTCAATGTTCAGGAAGTACCTCCCTGATTCACTCTGTTTCAAAACATTTCATGCCTACTGAAAACAACTCTGCACTTTTTCTTAGTTGAGGCGCTTCATAATCTATGAGGGTAAAAGCACATTTTCGTCAGCTAGTGCAGCACAAATAATAATAGCTTGTCTGGCTATTTCCACAGGGCTCCGTGGCAAACAAGTTCTACGTACACAACGACATTTTCCGCTATGAGGATGAGGTTTTCGGCGACTCTGAGGCTGAACTTGATGAGGGTAAGAAATTCTGCACTTTGTCCAGTTAAATTATCTTCAATGTTGACTTTGGATGTCAATTTGTTTATATGGTCTGTATACTTTGTTTTTTTAATCAATGATACCTCAGAATCTGAAGAGGAGGTTGAGGAGGAGCAGGAGGAGAGACAGCCGTCCCCAGAGCCACTCCAGGACAGTCCTAACAGCACTACCTACTACGAGCCTCACCCTGTCATGTAAGTCTATGCCATGGAGACCACCATGCCAGTTTGACAATGATGGTTAGATCAATGGTGACTAGATGTACTTAATGTTCTGTTTTAGAGAAATTGCATTTATGTACAGGATGTGCACTGCATTAAAAAACAACAAGTAAACATAGCATACAGTTGGTATGTACACTCACCGGACAGTTTTTGGTACACCCATCTAGTACTGGGTCGAACCTGCTCTTTGCCTTCAGAACAGACAGAATTGTTTGGGGCGTTCTACACGGTATCGGAAACGTTCCACAGGGATGTTGGTACATGCTGACGGCGACAGCATCACGCAGTTGCTGTGGCTTGTTCGCAGCATGAATGTACTGCCGTCTAGCCCATTCCAGATGGTCTGTTGGGTTGAGGCCTGGGGACTGCGCAGGCCACTCAAGTAAATTAAACTCGATGTCATGCTCCAGGTGCTGTTTTTCCACTCCTTGATTGTCCAATCTTGGTGACCATGTGTCCACGAGCCGCATTTAGTTTTTACCTGAATGGTGTGGAACCCGGTGTGGTTGTCTGCTGCAATAGCCCATCTATGACAAGGATCAACGAGATGCTGTTCTGCACACCACTGTTGTACTGCCCTGTTATTGATCTAATTGTGGCCCGCCTGTTAGCTTGCACGATTCTTTCCATTCTCATTCTACCTCTCATCAACTAGCTGTTTTCGCCCACACGATTGCCGCTGACTGGATGTTTTTTTTCTTTTCTGTTTGTCGCACCATTCTTGGTTTACTCCAGACATTGTCGTGTGGGAAAATCCGGCGGCCAGTTTCTGAGATACTGGATTTGGCGCGCCTGGCATCAATGATCATACCACGCGCAGCCTTAAGTCACTCGTTTTGTCCATTCAATTGAATAGTAACTGGATGCCTGTCTGCCTGCTTTATCTAGCTGGCCACATGACTCACTGTCTGTCTGTAGGAGCGGTCCATTTTCATGAACGGTGTGGGGTGCCAATTAAACTGGCCAGTGAGTGTACAGTTGCATCATATTTGTGTCAAGAAGAAATGTGACCGAATCCAATCATATTGAGCTTGTATCTGAGTTTATAAAAAGGTACATCTAGGCAAACGGCTGTAGAAAACTTGACTGATTTCTGCTTCATTTAGCAATGGTGTTGAGGAGCCTATGGAGGAGCCGGCTCCAGAGCCTGAGCCCGAGCCTGAACCGGAGCCCGAGGTAGAGGAGCTGAAGCCTGACGTGGAGGAGAAGGTGATGGAGGAGCTGGAGGAGAAGGCCCCCTCCCCGGTCCCAGTAGAGTCCCCACCCAGCACGCAGGAGGCCCCCAAGGTTGGTCCACTCTCCTGGTACAACAGTGCTATGACCATTTATAAAATCACAATAACATGCAGGTTGCATCTGAAATCACACTGCTGTTCTATATAGATCGCTGGTCAAAAGTTCACTATAGAAGGAATAGGGTGCCATTTCAGAAGTAGCACTATTGCACGGATTACTGTCAAGATATCTGCCTTTCAAAATCATATTGTACTGTGTTCTACTGATTGGCACGGTTGAATTCTGACTGAATTCCTGGCAGACCTTCTCCTGGGCCTCGGTGACCAGTAAAAACCTGCCTCCTAGCGGTACAGGACCCTCCTCTGGAATCCCCCCCCATGTTGTTAAAGCACCAAGCTCACAGGTAACCCCTCCCCCTGTGTCTTGTGTGTGTCTGGGCTGAGTGTTGTCTGTGGTCAAGTAGGTCTCATCTCCTGTGTGTCGCGCTCCTTTACAGCCCAGAGCGGAGACCAAACTTGAGAGCCAGATGGCCCCTCTCCGGGGACCCCGGGACCAGCGCCCCCGCGACAGACCAGCCTTCGTACAGCGAGCCTCCAGACCTGGTAAGCCCGGTGGGACCTAATGGCAATGTTTTTCTATAGACGCACTGTCTATACGCGCAATATGCTCTTGGTTTTAGGTCTGCTTAGTTCTCAACACGTCACGGGTGCTCACACTTCTATAGTCTTTATTATTTACACATGGGTTAATGTGTGCACGTCTCTGTCACTTAGATGGTGTTGCACCTTCAGAATCACAAACTGGGAAACCCCACTTCAGTTTTGTCAACAAAGGTAATAAAGCTCTGACTTTGTACTAAATGTGCTCTCTTCAGTGTTGGTACAGAGTGACGGTGCAGATGGTAGCTAATGACTTCTCCTGACTGCAGGTCGGGGCGAGGCGGACCCCGGTGAGATGGACAGCAGGAGGATCATCCGGTACCCAGACAGCCACCAGCTCTTTGTGGGCAACCTTCCTCATGACATTGACGAGGCAGAGCTCAAGGACTTCTTCATGAGTAAGCACTCATACACATGAATGGTTATTTAGCCATGCCATTTTCTGGTTGTTCAAAGTATCAATGGCATTTAAATCAATAGAATTGTGTGCGTTTGGAACAGTTTACATCTTCCAACCTTTTGTTAAGGTGTGACTAACGAGGTAAACTCCAGATGACGTAGCAGGAGAAGTGTGTATGATTTTCGGTATTTGGAATTGAAAACTAAAATGTCTTCCTTCAGCTTTCGGCAATGTAGTGGAGCTGAGGATCAACACCAAGGGAGTCGGAGGAAAGCTGCCCAACTTTGGCTTTGTGGTCTTTGACGACTCTGACCCTGTCCAGAGAATCCTGGGGGCGAAGGTAGGGGGGGCAAGTACTGACTTCATCATTATCCCCCTCATTCACACGGGTGTTTTGGTGGCACACGACTTGGTGTTGTAAATCACTACCTATGGGTTTTATGCACAGTATCCTAATCCCCAAATCTCTAGCCCATTTTCCCTTTGTTTGAATCTCAGCTATAGGAGACTGAGTATTCAAGGTTTTACTGGAGCAAAATGGTGCTGGGGGGGTGCTGACTGGAAATTTGAAGCCCTCCCGTTGTCCGCAGAGACAACATTCAGCTTGGCTTATGCTATCTGAGTCTCAAACATTCTAACAAAATCAATGGGGTTCCCATTCTCTGACAAAAATACTCCTGAATGTATCATTTTTGGAATTTGATTCTCCCTGACTCTTGTTTTTGGTGATTTGTTGGTTCTCAAGGATCGTAATTAAAAAAATAATATTGGGGGCTCTTGTTTTAGCTTTCTGGACATTGGTGGCCCGAAAACACTTAGGCAGGTCTTCTCCTAAGACTTTTCTATGCAGGAAAACTACAAACACAATCGATACAACCAAAGATTCAACCAATAGGGTTTTATGACGTGCAAACCAGTGAATGAGAAGGATCGTGAAAATTGTATTTTCTTAAGGTCCCCTAATCACCTGCCAGTCCTGTATTAACGGTCCCCTCTGTCCTGTAGCCCATCATGTTCCGTGGCGAGGTGCGTCTGAACGTAGAGGAGAAGAAGACCAGGGCGGTGCGTGAGCGGGAGGTCCGTGGCGGAGACGACCGCAGAGACATGGGGAGACGTGGCGACAGGGGGCCCGGCGGCCCGCGAGGAGGCATGGTAGCCGGCAGCGGGATGATGCGTGACGGCAGGGGCCCACCACCCAGGGGCGGCATGGGTGCTCCCAAGCCCGGTCTGGGCTCTGGAAGAGGAGCAGGAGGATCCGCCGAGGGCCGCTTCACCACCCAGCGCCGCTGATAGTGCCACCTGCAGTTCGGAAGTAGTACCACGTTCTTCATCTTCTACCGTTCTCGTTAACGAAAAAATCTACATGTATAAACGTATATACTTTTGTTTGTTTATTTTCGTTTCGGTAAAAACGTATTTTTGGCTTTGGAATGTGACAGACTGTCAACTATTTCTTCTTTGATGTGACAGACAAAAATGAGCAAACGTCAAATTTGCATTTTCGCTTTACTTAGCTGTGAGCTGAGCGTACTTTTCCAGTGTTGTCAAGAATTCACAAACATTAATTTGTAAATTTGAGGAAAAGCAACCAGGAGTAATCTGCATCGTTATAGGAGGAGGGACTGATAGACTTTTACCTACGATAATACAGCCCATCATTTGGAATAGAGATTATTACGCCTCGACTTACCAGGGCGCTACGTCACGAAACCCCTCTTAATGCACATTTTATATGTGGGAGTTCTCTGCCCGTTACTGTTGGAAAAGCATGAGGTGAATTTCCTGCTGTGGGGGGGCTTGCATTTAGTTTTTTCCTTTTCAAAGGACACTGCTTAAAACAAATTGCATAATGCACTCATCAATATGCACTAATGGGTACTTTTGTCATGTTACATTGACATCCTGGGATCGCAGCTGGTTGAGACATCTACTGTTGTCTCAAAGCTAAACGACGTGACAAGGCAGGCCTCCACTTCAGGCCTGTTTACTGTGACCAATATATTTCTCACATCTTTCATCTGCGAACCTATAACTATGCTTCAATTACTGCTGGAATACAACATACCAATCTACAGAATGATTATTTTCCTAAATGAATTTAATAAAAAGCTCAAAGTTCCTGGACTTCACCGACTGGGGAAATAAAAGGATGGTCCACAGACACAACCCAAGCTGACCAATAGGAGAGTGGTGGTGATAATGTTTGGAGACTCGCTCCCTATTGTTTTTTATTTTATTTTCATGCATTTTTTTTCTCCCCTACCCTTGCCAGAACCGTGAAACTGGGGTTCCTCTTCTCCCTCCATTCCCCGTCAAGTGTACGGAGGAACATAATAAATGTACAGCAAAAATCATAGTTCACTGTATGATTTAATTCTTTTTTTTTTTTCAACTTGACTATAAAAGCATGATGGTGCCTTCTATTTCATCTTTCCAGTCTTACTAGTGAGTTGAGTTCGGGGTGTCCGGTGTTGCTCCCAGCTCCAGTTGAACTACTCTACCTACTGAGGCCAGGAGAATTTGCAGTGTTCTTCACAGGATTATAACGTTATTCTGGTGCACATTTCACTCTCCCATAAGTACTGTTGAACTACCTAAGATGATGTGCTGCAAGTTGTGCATTTGTTTATAGTATCTGCTCTGGGGTTTGAAGAGACTAGAGAGACAACGGGTGCCTGAAGTTTTAATGTTAAATGTCCCAGAGATGCGTTATGTTAAAGAAATGACTCATTGGAACATACTAGTCATGTGATTCTTGGTTAGTCAAGCAAATGGGATCAGTTGAAGAGTTTGGATCTGCAGTATTGACGAGCTGTTTGCTTAGTAACTGTAACGGACAGTGAAAATGAAATGCCCTCTTAAAGGTAAACGTTGTATTGCACGGCTCAGACATGGGCTACTAGACAGTTCTCAATCGGTACGGTCAATTGGAGCAGCATGGTCTTTGTCTCGAACGGTGGCATAAGCCCTGGATCCAAGGGCATCCGACTGTTTCATCAACAACAAACATTTTTCGTTGGCAGCAATTTTTGTAAAATGTTAATCTTAGGTGTGGTTTAGCCTTAGTGCAAACTTTATCTGGGATGACACTCACTTTTTTAAATCCATTTATGCGTTCATATTTTTTTAAATGCTGATAATATTCAATGTGCTGTGTACCGATTTTTCTATTATTTTTTTCCCCACTAAGGCAAAATAAGAAAAATAAGATTTCTATACCAGTACTCTGCCAGTGAAATGGGAAGTTTTATTTTTGTGACTGTGAAAGGGAAGACCTCGGTTTCAACCTGGAATAGAATCGGGGAGGAGAAATGACAAATATTTTGCACTTCTTTTTTCTTATACTGGTCTTCTTGCACTGAAACGGAAAGTTAAATCTGATGTAGCGCCTTTTCCAAAATGTCGTACTGAGGTCTTCCTTGTCAGGTGGTATTCTGGGACAATCTGTCACAGTAAAAACACTTTTCCCATCCTACCCCCTTTTCTGACATTGCTCTCATAATTAATTTTCTCGTGGCGTGGGCCAGCTTAAAAAGCCAGTCACACTGGTGGAAATGCATGTACCTTTTGGTTGGATTGGAGCGACGTGCCGAACACTGGTGTGTGTGTTATGGGAAGAGGCCATTTTGAAATTGAGCCCCTTTCTCCAGGAACCCATTGTTGGTCACTGCAGAACTACATCCCTCCCCATGTTTCCACATATGGACAAGTTTCACAGTTGCCTATATACTCATAATGTGAGTTTCATATTATGGCTAAGAAAAGGGCACTTACTGCGATTTTACTTTTGCAATGGGCAACAAGGGCGAGGAGAGTCAGCCGAGTGGAATGCCATCATGCTTTCTGGCTAGTTTTCTGAAGTCAGTGCTTTAAAACTCAGTGGTGTTAAAACGTTTATTGGGAGCAGATTTGTACTTTTATTTTTTTTGCTCTGAAATTTCAGTGAAACCCCCATCTCTACCCCCAAGTTTCAAAGGACCCCCTAAAGCAAAGGCTGTAAACTTTTTCCACTGTTGAAAAATGCTGTAGAGTGGATTTAAATGTATATCATTCCAGTCCTCTTTTCAGTGGAATAGGATTTCCTTCCTGGCTTTAGCAAGTGTGGTACGCTAAGCAGTCAGTTGGTTGCCATCTTAATTTACTGTGTTTACCTTCTACTTGTTTGCTAGTAGAAACAAAAAAATGTGTTGCAGATGGAGCAAATTTGTTTTAGTTTTCCATTTTGAATGTGTTTGGACTTAACATACAATAAACTACTGATATCTGCACCAGTCATCACGGTTGTCATGTTTTAAGGGGCACAGCAGTCAACCAAATGTCGTAAAAGACAAAGAAGTTGGAAATGCCCCAAGATGTTGGATCCTACTTGAGAATATTAACAAAGCCAGAAGTAACGTGGGTCTCGACTATAAAGAACAAAAATATAAACTCAACATGTAAAGTGTTGGTTTCATGAGCTGAAATAAAAGATCCCAGAAATGTTCCATGTGCACAAAAAGCTTATTTCTCTCAAATGTTGTGCACAAATTTCTTTACATTCCTGTCAGTGCGCATTTCTCCATCCACCTGACAGGTGTGGCATATCAAGAAGCTGATTAAACAGCATGGTCATTACACAGGTGCACCTTTTGCTGGGGACAATAAAAGGCCACTCTAACATTTGCAGTTTTTTTACTGAACATAATACCACAGGTGTCTCAAGTTTCGAGGGAGTGTCCAACTGGCATTCTGACTGCAGGAATGTCCACCAGAGATGTTGCTAGATAATTTAATGTAAAATTTCTTTACCATAAACTGCCTCCAACGTTTTAGAGAATTTGGCAGTATGTCCAACCGGTCTCACAACCACAGACCATGTGTATCCACGCCAGCCCAGAAACTCCACATCCAGCTTCGTCACCTCCCCACCCATGGCTGTGCCCCTGCCCAGTCGTGAAATCTTACATGAACTGTAACTTTGAAATTGTTGCATTTATACTTTTTGTTCAATGTAGTTACCACAGCCACAGTCATAATTCTTGCTAAACCCTTCCTGTTTCTACAATTTCTCTTCTTAAAATGTTATTTCAAACCTAACCTTAACCACACTTCTAATTTCTAATGAAAGGAACGTTTCTTATTGGCAGTCCCCTTTTCTTTTTTACCTTCAGTTTGGTGCATAATGAACACCACCTAGTTCCAGCTCCTGTGGTAACTGCCTTGTGTTGATTGCAAAGGCAGCCGAGGTTGACCACAGGTCTGCGTATTTGTGACACAGGCATGATACTCTCCGATAATGAATCCATGAATCATTGTTCATTCTGGCTTGATTAAAAGTTGCACTTGACGAACCTGGCTTTCTTTGCAATGCAGGGTGTAATTTGTATTGTGCAAGCATCGTGATTCTGAAGGTAACATGTTAAACGTATTCATTTAGTGTAATTAAATGGTTGAGCACTGCAGTCCAAAACAACTCAAAGACTGTTTATGAAAAGGAAATGGTTTATTTTTGTCACGTAAGCATATACGCATGATGCTGTGAGTGATTAAAAAATAAAAACATGATGCTTATCAACAGTTCCACATAGCAGATTCAGCGCACAATGACACTGATCATATCAGCCTCTGCCGATCTCTTGTCTGGGACAGTAATGGAGACTTAGCACCAGAAACTCTTAGCCATAGAAATATAATCTATAGAACGGACACCCCCCATTCTATTTATAAATGGTCTTAGGAACCCGATACTTCAGTCACTCAGAGAATTCTCTTCAGATGAACCTCCATGCAAAGCCCGGACATAGGCTGAGAATACAGAGCGGGGCATGAGGTAGTTGGGCATACTTCCATAACCTCTGGGAAACCAGCTCATGGGGTGGGGATGGCGTGCTGCAGCTCTCTGAGGGACAAAGAACATTGGTGGTGCAGGAGGGAAGCCATTTATGTTGGGGGCACCAGGCCTGATGGGTAGGTATGGGACAACTAGACCCTGATGTTGAGGAGCTCCCTTTGCCTTTCTCTTGTTTTTGTTATTGTCCAGGTGTGGGCTGCTGGTGGTAACTGCGGTGGGGGTCGGTTGAGTCTGAACCTGAGGGGTTGGGAGGTCGTCCATGACTGATATGACGTTACATGGAAACTCGTCACGGTTGATGATGTCTATCTCAGTTGCATCGTTTGTGCTCAGCAGTGTGTGAATAACATCATGTTCAGATTTCCCAGAATGCTGCTCTGTGAAAAAAAACATGAGAGAAAGTGTTTTTTGTTGTCAATTATATAAATGCCACCGAAGATCGATATAAGAGATCAATCGTGTTTACTCAGTAGTCTTTAGCCTGGGATCCAAGCTGAATATCACACCATGTCACTGAAACAATAGTAATACTGATCAATATTCAGTTTGGATTCCAGGCTAGTCTGAATGTATTGTTTTCTTTGACTCACCTTGTCTGTCATATCTGTGCACCTCTCCTTTCCCCTTCTCCAGGTAGTCTCCCGTGGAAATTGCCCCTTGATCAGGCCAGGAAGTGGGAGTCTCATTGTTCCTCTCTGGATGACATTCAATATATTGTGAAAGTGATGCTAACACAGATACATTTTAGTTCTGGACTAAAAATAATTCTAAATAGAACATCTCCATAGAAAGTGCTTTTTAGTCCAGTACTAGGCTTAATCTGAAATCGCCCCTGAATGTCCTGATCATCACTATCATTTCAAATGGCAAAAACTCTTCATATTTTAAAACATATATATTTTCACTCCATTTCCTCCAAAAATATATGACACTACGTCATCATAGCCTTTTGAAGAGAAGATCTCTGATATTTCATGTTAGATATTTAAATCCCCAGCAATTAGATGATTTGGAAAAAATAAAATAAAAATTACCTGCAGAAAATACCTGGAGAGTAAGAAGGAGAGAGAAAATCCCTGCTTCTGTTAGTTTGACTTCCATTGTGAAAGGAACACGCTGAGATCTGTACAGAGGCCTTTTAAGACAAGGAGTGGATCTGTCTGTCTCAGCGCCCTCTATAATTACTTTGATATTTCTGCACATTTAGATTTTTTATCCAGGTGTCTGGCTGGAACAGATGTGTATTAACATGTTATAATTACCCTCAGAGTACAATAACACCTGACTCAAACTCATAGCTACCAGACAGTTCCATCATTATATTGTGCAAAAGAGATTGTGATAAGTAAGCTCAACTGATAAGTCGTGTCTGGTCTGGGGCAATTTGTCTAAATAAAAAGGTAAGCTCTATCTCACTCTCTCTCTCTGACATGTGTGTGTGTGTATGTGATTTTGGACAGTTCCATCATTATATTGTGCAAAAGAGATTGTGATAAGTAAGCTCAAATGATAAGTAGGATCTGGTTTGGGGAAATGTATCAAAATTTAAAGGTCAACTCTATCTCCCTCTCTCTCTCTGATGTGTGTGAGAGAGAAAGAGAGAGTGTCTGAGAGAAAGGCCATCAGATGCAACATGGGTTGCATACCAAACAGGTCCCAGTGTTCAGCGGGTGCCTATTGTGGACAGCATCTAGGTTAAATGGAAATTATATAAGCAGATAATATAAGCAGGCTACACTCGTTATATAAGCAGACCATTGTGTTCAAAAATGAACATGGAGAAGAAAAAAATACAGATGCATGAATCTTCTATTTTCTTGATTTGTGAATTATTTTGCATGGAAAGAAGGGCATGTTTGATACCTTATTTGTTTCTTTACGTATCTCTCTTTTAATTAATGTGAATGTTTTGAAAATAATCGTGTATAGAATACACACATTTTACAAACAAGTGGCGGTGTGGTAGAATCTCATTTCCCTTTAAAAAATTAGGCAGTTGTCCTCTGATCAGCCACGTAGCGCCACGTCTCGGCGCTTGCGCATTGGCTAAATGTCACTCAAGTTCCGGGGTCGGTCCAGGAGGTTGTGTACAGTGTAAAAATCAACATTTAGACTCGTTTACATTATTACACAAGGCCCATACCCTTTCAAAGTTTATTTTAGACCGTTGGAATTGCGAACAAATTTCCAAGAGGACGTCGATGACAATGAATTTTTTCAGGGGAGTGATGGGTGGACAACCCGCGGGGCCACAGCCGACTGGAGCAGAGACGGTGAGAAACGAAACTCGTCTAGCATGTTAGGCTAACAAGTTAGCTAATGTCACACACACACAACCTGGTGGACCGAATCTTAGGATAAGTGTGTGTAGTTAATAGTTGCTAGACAGGCAAATTAGTTCACTTTCACGTTTTCCAGGCTGAAAGACCGGTGTAGGCCTTGTAACAGTGCACTATACAACCAGCCTCACGAGCACAGACATAATGTGTCAATCAATACAGTGATTGACGCAAACATTTCTGCAGAGTTTGCTAGCTAAGCTGGTTAGCCCAATTGGCACAGGACAACAATTGAACGTGTGTAGCCTGCTCATATTCTTGAGCTATCAGCGTTTTTTGGGAAGAAAAAGATTGACATGACCTGCTGCCACTAAATGAGCAGATGTCTTCGTATGTGATAGTTTACATACTTTGCATACATCCAACTGTTTACTGTCATCTGGGTGAGACTATATGGCTACTTGGATTGCAGTTCACAAACCAAAAACACAGCCAAATTCCACGTGAATCCATTGTTTGTGAATGGATCTCTGCTGGCATTCCTTTTGTGATGACAGAATGGGAGGGGCTGCTTGACCTTGATATATTTAAGTCCCTTCACCAAACAAGAGAATGTGTGTGACATATCTCAGGCTGCTATCAAAAGAACACACGCCCAGTTCACATCAACAGGGCTGAGGTGGAGTGGGTCGAGAGCTTCAAGTTCGTCGGAGTCCACATCAGTAAGGATCTATCATGGTCCAAACACACCAACAGTCATGATGGAACAACAATGCCTCTTCGCCCTCAGGAAGCTGATAAGATTTGGCATGGGCCCTCATGCTCAAAGTTGCACCATTGAGAGCATCTTGACTGGCTGCCTCACCGCCTGGTATGGCAACTGCTTGGCATCTGACCGCAAAGCGCTACAGAGGGTAGTGCGTACAGCCCAGTAAATCACTAGGGCCGAGCTCCCTGCCATCCAGGACCTCTATACCAGGCGGTGTCACAGGAAGGCCCTAAAAATTGTCAGACTCCACTCCAGCCACCTAAGTCATAGATTGTTCTACCGCACGGCAAGCGGTGCCGATGCACCAAGTCTGGAACCAACAGGACACTGACCAGCTTCTACCCTCAAGCCATAAGACTTCTAAATAGTTAACCCAATAGCTTCCCGGACTATCTGCATTGACCCTTTTTGCACTAACTCTTCTTGACTCCTCACACACATTGCTATCCTATTACCTAGTCTCTATATTCCTAGGTATATGTACATATCTACCTTAATTACCTCGTACCCCTGCACATCGACTAGATACTGGTACCCCGTGTGTAGAGCCAAGTTATCGCTACTCATTGTGTATTTATTATTACTTGTTATTGCTTTTCTATTTTCTTTCTCTCTACATTGTTGGGAAGGGCCCGTAAGTAAGCACTTCACTGTTAGTCTACACCTGTTGTTTACGAAGCATGTGACAAATAACATTTGATTTGGCTGAACTTTGGCTGAATCTGCAGTGGATGTAAGTCTATGTATCAGTACGTGGTTACAGGGGATGGTAGGTAGCCTAGTAGTTAAGAGCGTTGGGCCAGTAAGCAAAAGGTCGCTGTTTTTTTGCCAGCAAGGTGGAAAAATCTGCAGTTCTAACCTGGCAGTTAACTTCCAACAACTGCTACTCTGCTGCCGATGATGTGGATGTCGACTATGCCAGCCCCCCGCACCTCTCTTATTCAGAGTAGTTGGGTTAAATGAATGGATTCACTTGTGCAACTGACTAGGTATCCCCATCAATTTGTATCAGTCACATGCGCTGAATACAACAGGTGTAGTAGACCTTACAGTGAAATGCTTACTTATGAGCCCCTAACCAACAATGCAGTTGTTGGTTAGGGGCTCATAAAATCAGGATTAGAATAAGAGATTAAAGTAACAAGTAATTAAAGAGCAGCAGTAAAATAACAATAGCGAGACTATATACAGAGGGATACCGATACAGAGTCAATGTGCAGGAGCACCGGTTAGTTGAGGTAGTATGTACATGTAGGTAGAGTTATTAAAGTGACTATGCATAGATGACAACAGAGAGTAGCAGTGGCGTAAAGAGTGGGGGGGGCAATGCAAATAGTCTGGGTAGCCATTTGACTAGATGTTCAGCAGTCTTATGGCTTGGGGGTAGAAGCTGTTTAGAAGCCTCTTGGACCTAGACTTGGTGCTCCGGTACCGCTTGCCGTGCGGTAGCAGAGAGAACAGTCTGACTAGGGTGTCTGGAGTCTTTAACCATTTTTAGGGCCTTCCTCTGACACTGCCTGGTATAGAGGTCCTGGAGGGCAGGAAGCTTGGCCCCAGTGATGTACTGGGCCGTTCGCACTACCCTCTGTAGTGCCTTGCGGTCGGAGGCTGAGCAGTTGCCATACCAAGTGGTGATGCAACCAGTCAGGATGCTCTCCATGGTGCAGCTGTAGATCCTTTCCCTTAACATGTTGTATTAACCATGAATTATTTTGATTGAACCACAGATCCATAAGCTGTGTGACCGTGTGGCCTCCTCCACACTCCTGGAGGACCGCAGGGACGCTGTCCGAGCCCTTAAATCGCTCTCAAAGGTAGGAGACAATTGCATTAGGTTAATCTCTATAGTTACACTGATGCACTATTGTTGTGTCATGATTGTACCATTGTTACACTGATAATTGTTACTCATTATTGATAAATACGTGTTAAAGCATTGAGGCTGCAGAGACCGTTTATGATGAGCCTAGGCCTTATCTAAATATGAGCTTTTCTCCTGTGCATTGTTTTAAGTGAACATCGCTAGAGTTCTCTTTTGATGTTCGTTATCTTGTGAGCAGGGACACATCCCCTTATCACCCCCACTCTGTGTACTCATCCTCAGGCTCTATCTAAATAGTCTGGGATGGGCCCTGTCTCAATCCTCTTAAATCACCTCATTATTTTGCCACCTTTCCTCCATACACTGATCAGGAAAGAAAGACTGGGGAAGGTAATGTAGGAATTCATGGGTTGCACCTCTGTCACTTGGTCGCATCGTTGCCATTGTTATCAACATTCTACAGATGCCGCAGCATATTGATGCCTGACAGATGGTAGTCTTTCTGAACGGGGGCTAATGACTATTTCATCAAATGTAAAATGAACGTTCCAAACAGTATTGTGACGAAATGTGCAACCAATGAATAAGGAGAGTACCTATTGGTTGGCTCCTTGTGTTCACTGGTCCAGTTCTCTTAAAAAAAATAAAAAGCAATGTTGAGGAAAAGAAGGCAATTATTGACATGCAGCCTTGCTGAAAACCTGACTCATTCCCTCAGTCCCTACTCTCTACTGTATTAAAGGTCTAGAGACCTCTCGGCCATAACTGACTGACTGGCCACTAGCTGCCTCGTCAACCATGAGTAATGAGTTTATCAGGCATGAATAAGGGGTTTAGGGGTATGGGGTCACACACAGACCAGGGAAAAACAACGCTAGCCAGAGAAACAGACCAGCTAGAGCTGGGAGTTGTTGAATTGCATTAGCTCTGTTTGGCCCCAGTAGGTTGTACTCAACGTTGAGGGGTAACTAATCACACAGGTTTGTCTTATCAGATCAGAGATGTCACAAAGCAAACCACTGTTCTGTTATTTAACTCTGCTTTCAGAATGTATTATACTTATGCCTAAGGTCATGTGTGGAGCCAAAACGTGTATTGTTCATGCAGACACGGGCGGCATATCAACAGTTAGGGGGAGCACGGGGGCAAAACAGGCATAGCTTCGAGTTAAAGCAAAAAGTCACATCCTCTCTGATCCAAGGGCTGCCCAGGGGGAAACAATCACTTAATGTTCTCCTGACTTGACTGTTGGTTTTGATTTGTAGAAATATCGCTTGGAAGTTGGCACTCAGGCTATGGACCACCTGGTTCACATACTGCAAACTGACAGGTATGTTTTTTTGTGTGTGTGTGTGTGTGGTTTTATGATTAAGAGCTTTATACTGATCCCTTGCCCTCCGCTGCTCTCTAGCACATTGTAATAGTGTGGTGGGGTGATTTAAGGCCAGCGTTTTGCATGGTGCTCGGTCGTTGCTAAGAGTACTTAATATTTCAGGGACTTAGGGGACGAAAGCAGTGCTTGTTGTGTTGATATCCTACCCCTCCCATTTTCTGCAGGTCGGACTCTGAAATCCTTGGCTACGCTTTGGACACACTCTATAATATCATCTGCAACGATGAAGAGGAGGAACAAGGTGTTTAGGTGTTAAAAACCTAGTCCTCTTCCACAGAGGGTTGTGAACAGGCCCCAGAACTGTCAATAATTTAGTATTTTGTTATAGAGCGGAGCCTCTGTTTTTGAACATGCAGTTAAAAACAATCTTCCTTTTTGGGAAAAATGCTTTTGAATGACAACAAGCAAGCCCTGTCCTAGTAACAATAGCATGTGTAATTGAGTTCAATTACTGCCAATTAATTGGACTTCAAATCAAAATGGACCCTGTCGCCCTCTTCCACACTCGCCCCATTTCTCTCTCTCTCGATGTTAATTGCTATGTATGTAAAGATTGTCATCTCTCTCTTCTCTTTCATGTTATAACTCTACAGACGAATCTGAAGGTAAAACTCTTGTTTGTGCATGACGTCCCCCCCCTAACCACTAGCGACGCTTCTTGTAAATGATATGCATCGTTCTTCTCCGCGGGTTGTTTTGATTTCTAGCTCTCCTGTGGTGCACAGTAGGTTGTTAGTCTGAAATGCAGTGCTTTGGCAGAACCCATTAACAAACACTAGGGATATATTTATGTATTGTGTACGAGTCGAATCATCTGACTTGGATGGGGCTTCAATCTCTTGCACTCCCCCCTTCTTACAGACATGGCGGCCGCACCCCCTATCCCAGTCTCAGGGAAGCATAAGAACGTGCCTGTGTCTGGTCAGTACTAGCTCTGTAGACTAACTAGCCCCCATGGTGTGGTGACTCTTACTAGTCAACTGAACTAACCTCACTAAAATGTGTTGGACTGGGAAGTATGGTTTAATATAGTAATGACTGGGTGGTAATAACATGTCACTAATACCACTCCTACCTCAGCCTCTCTCCTGTCCTGCAGTGTTTCTCTTCCCATTGCTCTTCTTGTTTTCCTCGCAATTAGCATATCTAGTCAAACGCAAATCACTCTGCACGGGATGTTGGGACGAAGAAGTTTTGATTCCAAAAGAGGAATGTTAGATTCCCAAAGCATCCTCTTCCTCACAGTTGTACATTTGAAACCATGTTCACTGTGGTGAGGTTATTCTAGTATTGCAGAACGTCTCATCTGGTTGTTGTTGATGTGAAATATTATATTTAGCCTAGAACCCTAGATAATTGAGTGTGTTGTCTATAATACGATGCTCCAGTACTTTTGTGTGCTTTTAGACTGGATGTGAACCAATTCACCGTGCCCTAACACCTCCCCTCTCGCTAATAGTAGCCATGTCTCGGGGCAACTACCTGCCTAACATGGCACACCCAGAGGTCTTTAAACCTTGTGACCTTTGACCTTTTCAGATGAGAACGCCCAGAAGCAGGAGGAAGACCTGGGAGTCCTGTTCACTGACAAGTTCCTCGGTGACTCTGAGAACGTGACACTACTACTGACTCTGTTAGAGGTAAACAGACCAGAGACCCAAACATCTACATTGTGTCTTTTATGAAAGCTAGTAGTCTCTAACCCATGGTCTCAGTGTTAACCAGACCTGGAGACCCATTGTGCATGGTGGTTTTCAGACCAGCTGGTTTCAGATTTAAGAATATAAGCATAAGCCTCAAATCTGTACTGTTTATATACAGGATTACAAGGGTGTGGTTTATTTCCCACCATGCCTGTGACACTGATTCCCTGCCTGTGACACTGATTCCCTGCCTGTGACCCTGATTCCCTGCCTGTGACCCTGATTCCCTGCATGTGACACTGATTCCCTGCATGTGACACTGATTCCCTGCATGTGACACTGATTCCCTGCCTGTGACACTGATTCCCTGCCTGTGACACTGATTCCCTGCCTGTGACACTGATTCCGTGCCTGTGACACTGATTCCCTGCCTGTGACACTGATTCCCTGCCTGTGACACTGACTTCCTGCCTGTTTCAGGAGTTTGACTTCCACGTGCGGTGGCCAGGAGTGAAGCTGCTCACCGCTCTGTTGAAGAACCAGTGTAACCAGGTCCAGGGCGTCATCCTGGTCAGCCCTATGGGTGAGTCCTTTAACAAATGACCTGGAATCAGCTGCTGCTAAATTGTCTGACATCAGCCCACACCAACAACTGACCCAAAATCAGCTGTTGTGGTTTGATTTATCCTCTCAACATTTTTTTCTCTCTCACTGGTGAAGTAGTATGACAAGAAGTGTTAGTCTTGTCTATTTTCTTCCCTAGAGCATATGACTACTAATGGTCAAGTATGCTAATTTAGAGTTATTTTCTGACTGATTTGCCTGGCTGGTCTCTGAGTTGTATTTTGTTAATGGTCCGTCTCTCTCCCCTGCAGGTGTTTCTAGACTGATGGACCTATTAGCTGACTCCAGAGAAGTCATCCGTAATGATGTGAGTACTACTCCTATTGACTGCTGCTTCAGATGGTCTTTAGTAGTAATACCGTAAAGCCACAGGAACAAGCTACAATCTGCTATCTTATCTTTCTGCTGATACAAGACTTTGGTCCGGTTTCCCAGACACGGATGAAGTCTTCGACTAAAAAAGCGCGTCTTGTTTCTGGGAAACCGTCCCAAAATCATACTAGCTGGTCTTATACCTTGGCTTGTTGTTTCTGTTTTTCTGGATATATGAGCTACTTTGATCGTATTCCCTCAGGGTCTCCTGTTGCTGCAGCAGCTGACCAAAGGCAATGCGGCCATCCAGAAGATCGTGGCGTTTGAGAACGCTTTCGAGCGTCTCCTAGATATCATAACAGAGGAGGGCAGCAGTGATGGAGGTAAAGTCGAATGGAGGAGTAGTGCCATATATACACTCAAGCTAATTGGCAATCAATGAATCCATTTCCAAATAAATTACATTTGATTTGATTTTAAAATGACATTTCAGTTCACTCACACTGGCCAACATCCACTCTCCATACTTGCACTCTAGAAAATTGGCAATGAATCCATTTCTTAATAAACACAATTTTAAGCGATAAAATAAAAAATCTTCACCCATTTCTTGACAGAAGTCCACCCTCCATCTTGTCTCTGTCCAGGTATCGTAGTGGAGGACTGTCTCCTGCTGCTCGTCAACCTGCTGAAGAACAACAGCTCCAACCAGAACTTCTTCAAGGAGGGCTCCTACATCCAGAGGATGAAGCCCTGGTTCGAGGTGGGAGACGACAACTCTGGCTGGTCCGCCCAGAAGGTCACCAACCTCCACCTCATGCTGCAGGTAGGACACACCACAGTCCTGGTGTTACATGTAATTCAGGGAGAATGGGAGTTTTGAGCCCTGGTTCGAGGTGGGAGACGACAACTCTGGCTGGTCCGCCCAGAAGGTCACCAACCTCCACCTCATGCTGCAGGTAGGACACACCACAGTAATTCAGGGAGAATGGGAGTTTTGAGCCCTGAGCAGTTGACAGAGCAGTGTGATGGTCCGTTATGCTCAACTATTAGGGTCTGTGCAGTACATTGTGCCACGCATGGCCAGGATTGGTTGTGGTGTAGAGTATGTTCACCGTAGCACTGCGTCTCATCTCTCCATCTCTTCTCTGGTCCAGTTGGTGCGAGTCATGGTCTCCCCGGTCAACTCTCCTGGAGCCACCAGTAGTTGTCAGAAGTCAATGTACCAGTGTGGCCTGCTGCAGCAGCTCTGCACCATCCTCATGGCCACTGGCGTGCCTGCTGACATACTCACTGAGGTAACGTAGAAGACTGTTGGAGTGGACCAAAAAGCCTTTCTTTTCTTTCTTTCTACTTATTGTGTTAGATCAGTGGTTACTGTTGTTCATACTGATGCGTGCTTTGTGTTTGTACCACTATGTCACTCTGTCTTTCTCCTTTCAGACCATCAACACTGTATCGGAGGTGATCCGCGGCTCACAGATCAACCAGGACTACTTTGCATCTGTCAACGCTCCCTCCAACCCCCCAAGGTGAGTTCCCCCAGACAGAGGACTGTAATCAGTTGTAGCACAGCCACCGAGTGAAGGTAATCTCTAAAAACCCTTATCCCCTGATTCCAGACCTGCCATAGTGGTGCTGCTGATGTCCATGGTCAACGAGAGGCAGCCGTTCGTGCTGCGCTGTGCCGTTCTCTACTGCTTCCAGTGTTTTCTCTACAAGAACCAGAAGGGCCAGGGGGAGATCGTAGCCACCCTCCTGCCCTCCACCATTGACGGTCAGTTCAGTTACACTGAACCTCCATACTGAGTGTGTTATTACAAGGTTATGACCACACTGTACAACTGTAGATTGCATGTAATAAAATGTTACTTATGACTAATATACTGTAGGTTATTTGCTTATTATTCTCTAGTGGAAAAATATAATGGAACTGAGGCATAAATGATCTACATATATCTATTGCTTTATTCCCCCTCCCTCCGGCTCTCTCCCTCCGGCTCTCTCCCTCCGGCTCTCTCCCTCCGGCTCTCTCCCTCCGGCTCTCTCCCTCCGGCTCTCTCCCTCCGGCTCTCTCCCTCCTCAGCCAACTCCATCTCGGCGGGCCAGCTGCTGTGTGGGGGCCTGTTCTCGGCTGACTCCCTGTCTAACTGGTGTGCTGCAGTGGCCCTGGCCCACGCCCTGCAGGACAACCTGACCCAGAAAGAGCAGCTCCTCCGGGTGCAGCTGGCCACCAGCCTGGGCAAGCCCCCCGTTTCCCTGCTGCAGCAGTGCACCAACATCCTCTCACAGGTACACCACACAGATAGACAGGCTAACATGCTACGCGGGGGGAGCGGTCAGACTGGACCAAAGGGTTAGCACCATAGCGGGAGAGTTGTAGCTGAAATATTAGTTTGAAAACTAAAAGTGCCATTTTGAAAGTCTTATTAGTGAAACATAAGCAACAGAGAGGGTGGTTTGAAAGGTGTCTCTGTCTGGTTTGAAAGGTGTCTCTGTCTGGTATTGAAAGGTGTCTCTTTATGGTTGAAAGGTGTCTCTGTCTGGTATTGAAAGGTGTCTCTGTCTGGTTGAAAGGTGTCTCTGTATGGTATTGAAAGGTGTCTCTGTCTGGTATTGAAAGGTGTCTCTGTCTGGTTTGAAAGGTGTCTCTGTCTGGTTTGAAAGGTGTCTCTGTCTGGTATTGAAAGGTGTCTCTGTCTGGTATTGAAAGGTGTCTCTGTCTGGTTTGAAAGTATTGCCTTAGATTCAAATAGTTGATCATTTGTCACTCCAGGTTTTCAGGTCACCTTTGTCATGTTATGGCTCCCAAATGGCACCCTATTCCCTTTACAGTACACTACCTTTGAATAGGCTGTCATTTGACCACAGTAGTGGGGAGTAGTGGGGAGTGGTTCTCAGACAGTCAACCTGTTGCTTGTGTTTGAAGTTGCCAAGTGTCACGTAAGGTTGTTGTGGTTTTGCAGGGGGATAAGATCAACCGGAGGGTGAGTATCTGGGGTGTGGGCAGCACCTGTCTGTCATGGTTTTGCTTTGGCATCAGCAGGATCCTCCTATATGCTCCTTACGTTGGGGGTTACGTTTTGGCTTCCCTGTTTTGTTTTCGTGCCTAAAGCCCTCTGCCTATCTCACCCGTGTTTGTCGAGTTCTATACTGGTACTGACCCCCCCCCCAACTCCCATAATCCCATGCTTTGACCCTTGACCCCCTTGCTGTGTCCGTTCTATGGGGACTTGACTGTCCTGGAAGGATGCAGCAACCACTGGTACTCTGTCTGTTCCGCTATTGATCTCTTGTGAGAGGGGTTACTGGCATTATTATTTTCACCACTGCTATTTCTCCTCCTGTACTCTAGGTGGCAGCACTATCCGTTATAAAACTTACCGTTTCACCCGGGGCCAAAGATTCTCCAATTAACTATTGTGATCGTTTGTGTTCCCCCTTTTTTTTCTCCTCCCGCCCCCCCTTTCTCAAACATTTGGTGTTTTTTGCATTACGTCCCCATTGGAGGCGAAATCTGAAAAGGTGATTTTCCTTATGGTTTGATTTTCCATGTCATCTTTACTATTTATTGTCACTTACTGACCTCCATTTGGAATGAACCCTCTTTCCTTTCTCACACCCTTCATCGCCCTCACAACAGGAGAGGTCTGCATTGCCTCCCAAATGGCACGCTTTTCCTTTTATAGTACACAGCCCAGGGCTCTGGTCAAAAGTAGTGCACTGTATAGGGAATATGGTGCCTTTTGGCACACAAACATGCCTGAACTATGCAGTTTACGTGTGGTAACTCAATAGTGCCCATCACTCACTGCATATCATTACGCCAGCAGCCTTTCTTCTTATTCCCATGACCATGCATGGGGACTGTAAAGCCACTTTATTATCATCCGTTTCTCTTTGTGGTCGCCACTCCTAAAGACTCACTACACAGAGGCTTTAGCTTTGCATGTGTTGTCAGCTACATTTAGCAGCCGTGTCTCAGCTTGATATCTTAGTTATTTTTGTATGTGAATGCCTAAATAGTTAGATTTGGGCTCTTGTGGATTGTGTAGAGGATGACGAATGTGCCAATATGCTATTATATTCCTTCCATGCAGTAACATTTTCATCAGTCCTGTTGTATCACCTGCTTAGCTAAGCTGCAGAGGAGTTTCATCATCCTTTTGTGGTGCAGGTAGTGATGGTAACCAAGGCCGTTGCTACAGTAACAGCATATTGTTGAACACTTAAGGCTCCTGAAAATGTTGTTTTTAACAGGATCTGAACTAACTCGGGTCATCCTATAAAATTCACTGCATGTTTGACCTAAGCTAACCCTGGTTTATTAATAATGTTCATATTTAGATGTAGTTCCTTTGTTGTATCTGAATAACTTTATTAATTACTAACGGTCTGCATTGAAGTCACTAACGTGGTACTCTTGAAACATTTATAACATGGTATTTCCTGTGTAACTGCTAGATACAATGTTGTTTTTCCCAACAGAACTCAAAAGGGAAAAATACAATTCAAAAGTTCACCATGTGCCAACAAAATATCATTTTTATTGTAGCTACCAGCACACAGTATTCCTAATGTCAGTCTCCATGACATCAAGTTATATTATAAAGTTCCTATTCAACCTTAAATGTTCCAGTTGGGAAGAGTTTAGAAATATCAATTCATTTTGTTCGCCCTTAAAATGCTGTTTATTTGGTTGGTTTAAATCAAACGTGTCTTCCGGAGATATTCAGGAGATTTAATTGGGCAGAAGGAGATGCAATGACAAGTTGTCTTAAACAGGAAAAATAAGACATCCCTCGTTATAATGTGGGGGGACAGGCGTTTGAATTGAACCCAGCTAAATGAACTTACTCTCCATGTATAGGAGGAGTTCTGTTCTGACACAGAGACCAGGATGTGGTCCAGCACTAGACTAAACCTTACATCAGTCTTGTTTTGCTGAGGGGTTGAAGTCCTGGATCCCAGGCCATCATCAGGCTCTGTACACAATGTTCAATACCTTTTACTCACCCCTATGCTGATGTGACGGCGCTATATTTGTGAGTGTGTTTCTTAAGACTTTGTATGTGTGTGTGTGTGCGCGCGTCTCATCCACAGGGCAGTAAAGTGCAGACGCGGGTCGGTCTCCTCATGCTGCTGTGTACCTGGATCAGTAACTGTCCCATCGCTGTCACACACTTCCTGCACAACCAGGAGAACGTCCCCTTCGTATCCTCCTTCAACAAACCAACTAGCTCCACATCACTGTTCTATTGCACTTCCTTTTACTCAGATGGCTGGAATATCTACTGTTAGCTTGTTAGTGCAGTCTGTCCTATAACCAACTCCTCTCTGTGTTCGTTCCCCACATACAGGATAGTGTTGGATATTGCATACATTATTGCATGGAAGTTCCTGAGGCCCTATGTCTTGTTGCTAAGAGAATAAGAGAGATCAACACTGCACAGTGGATGCCAATGTATGCACCAGTGCATTGTGTAATTGAAAATTGTCTTGAGAAAGGCCTTGTTGCCATTAAATCCCCTATCTTGCTGTGATCCTTGACCCCTGATGCCCTGTAGCTGACAGGTCAGATCTCCGAGAACCTGGGGGAGGATGAGAGGCTGGTGCAGGGCCTTTGTGCCCTCCTACTGGGTATCTGCATCTACTACAACGACAACTCTCTGGAGAACTACACCAAGTAGGACATCTAACTACAACCCTCATAATAACTACACCAAGTAGGACATCTAACTGCGACCCTTGTACTACTTGGTGTAGTTATATCTAACTACAACCCTCATAATAACTACACCAAGTAGAACATCTAATTATGGCTCTCATAATAACTACACCAAGTAGGACATCTAACTATGACCCTCATAATAACTACACCAAGTAGGACATCTAACTATGACCCTCATAATAACTACACCAAGTAGAACGTTCTAACCCTCATACTAATGCATCCTCTCACTCTCATACCTCTCATAACCGCAGTTAAAACTACATCAAGTATGACATCTTCTACCCAAATATTAACGCGTACCCTTTCATACTAGGCCCAGGTTCAAAACTTATTTTCAAATGCTTGTTTGATTGAACTTGAAACCAGTATTATAATAGCTTCAAAAGTCCAAACCCTATTTGAGCCCGGTTGTCTCATACACACAGCCTTTCTACACCAGCAGTTACAGCACACAGCGATGCCACTACAATGAGAACAAGAACTATGAGCTGCCAGATTCAGAGGGGTTGGGTTAAATGCGGAAGACGCATGTCTGTTGAATGCGTTCAGTTGTGCAACTGACTAGGTTTCCCCCTTTTCCTTCCCTTAATGCTAACCCTGCCTGTCTTGTCCTCCCCCAGAGAGAAGCTGAAGCAGCTGATCGAGAAGCGCATTGGGAAGGAGAACTTTGTGGAGAAGCTGGGCTTCGTCACTAAACACGAGCTGTACTCCCGCGCTGCACAGAAGCCCCAGCCCGTCTTCCCCTCCCCTGAACAGATGCTGTTTGACCACGAGTTCACCAAGCTGGTCAAAGAACTGGAAGGTTGGCATAAGTAACCTCCATTATACCATATCAAATCTGTGTACCCAACCAATAAACTTTGATTTGACTCTAAGCCAAGTACAACCAGAACCACAAATCAAAACTCTGTTTGTGTTGGTGTCTTCTTTGCTCTTCTCTTGGCTGGTTTTACCCCTGTTAATTGTGTGTGTGTGTCCGTCCACAGGCGTGATAACGAAAGCGGTCCACAAGACCAGCGAGGAGGAGAAGAAGGAGGAGGAGGTGAAGAAGACTCTGGAGCAACACGACAGCATCGTCATCCAGTACAAAGATCTCATCAGAGATCAGGTAACTGGCCTCACACTATTAAGCATTAGGCTGAAACGTGTGCCCTGTTTTTTACATCTTCATTAGCGCTTTCACTTTTTGTATTCTTTTGAGCATGGATTAAATGAATCCTACTATAAACCCTCCTTGGGTTATTCCTTGTCATGGTTTTAAGTACTTTTTGAACCCTACATATATTTTCTGTCCCACACACCGGCCGCCTTTCATTCTAGCCTGTCCGCAAACCCTCATACTGACTTTCTACACACACACACACACACATCAGAAACCAACTCTCCATGCTTTCAAGCATCACAAGTTTATATACACCCTCTACACTCAGTTAAAAGGCTGCTTGCATTCAAAAGGCATTTTTTCCCCTGTGTTTTATATCATATTTTACGACATCTGATGAAACTAACACTGTAAAAGTGTGTGAACATTTGATCAGTGTTATTTCCTGATAGTTTCCGGTTGAAAAATACACTCTGAACAGGACCTTCTAATCAGCAGCTTTGCATGGGCGGTAGTTTTGGCTTGCCTGGTGACATCACCAGGCGGTAACTTATATTGTTTAATAGACCAATAACAGAGTTCCAAACCTCTCTGCCAATAACAGCTAGTTTTCAGTTTTCCAAACCACATTCGGACTACTCCCAGACAGTCCTCGCTAAATTCTTGCTTGAGAAATCTTTTCTTTTTTTTTTTTGCTAAAAAGCTATTTTTGTCCATTTTTAATGGAAAACTATTTCAGTAAGGTACACTCGCCGGGCCACAACCACACAACCCATTTCATACAATATTCAACCGACCGATCCCGTTACCCTAAAAGGTCTACTTGTGTGTTTTGGCCAATGTCTCTATAGTCATTAAAGAAGTGTCTGTCATCTCTCAACCAGGACACCCAGATCCAGGAGCTGAGGGAGCAGGTTTCCACCCTGTCTCTGAACAGTGAACAGATGCAGAATCAGATCACACAGCAGCAGTCCCAGATCCAGCAACACAAAGACCAGTACAACATCCTCAAGCTGAAACTAGGTACTGTAGGATACCCTGGTATTACACAGCAAAAAAAGCGTGCCTCGATCCATTGGGAAACAAGAGAGCAACATCGTGCTTGGCTAAATTGGTAATGATTTGGGGGGGTTAGACACATGGAATTGTTCATATGGAATTGACACAGTCTATAATGGTCTATAATGGCGACTGCACTTGTTGATTTATAAATAGGATTGTAGATGTGATAATGACTGACTGTGTTGTGTCCAGGTAAAGACAGCCAGGGTCTGTCCTCCAGCCAGGGAGAGGGAGCTCACGTTAACGGGCTCCACTCAGAGGAGCTGAGCCAGCTCAGAGAGGAGGTGGAGGAGCTCCGCAGACAACACACACTACAACACACACAGCTCAGCGACAAGGACTCACTCATCAACACACTGGTGTGTGTTTGGGGGGGTGAATCACATATCAGAAAAATGTATTTAGTTTATCCCTCCCTGTGTTGATAAGAGTTCTGTGTAAATGTCATGTGTCATGGATGTTACTGGAATCGGACAAGCTGGACCTGAAGAATGACAGACTGATAAATTATATTTTGTGTGTTAGTAGATCTGAATGGTGGTTGATGATACCCGAGTGCTGCTTCATCATTTCAGATGGGACGTCTCAGCCGTTGACCACTTCCTGTTCTAATAGTTGTAATGGTTGTGATGTCTTGTAGAGGTGCGGGGCGGCAGCAGCAGCACAGACAGCAGAAGGTGGAGCGGGAGGGTCTGACAACACAGAGCTTCTCGGGGTAAGACCCAACCACAGACAGAACATGTGTAGAACAGACATGAGTATAGAGATATTATACTGATGATGGAGTTACTGCTGGTTGTTCCCACCAGGAGGTGGAGTCGTTGAGGAGTCGTGTCCAGGCTCAGTGTGCAGAGATCAGCCAGCTGCAGACAGAGAGACTGGAGCTCATCAGGAGAGCTGAGGCAGTGGTGAGTACTCAGAACCAGCCATCACCGTGTCTTGAGACGTCTTAAGGCTGTTACATACAAACATGGCCTTTCACACTTTACCCCAACTGTTGTATTTTTCCATGCATATTTCCCATGCATTAATGTATATGTTGTGACCACTGCACTTAGTACAGAGAGGTAAATAGTCTCTATCTCTCTCTCTCTTTCCCCTCTCTCAGTCCTCGGCCCCGGCCTCCAGCAGTGAGAGCTCGGCAGACACAGTTACAGTATCTGAACTGGAGAGCAGGCTGGCTGCTCAGACCACAGAGGCAGAGAGACTTAAGGTACTGCACTGTCACAACCTCACATCTCTGTAGGTAGCTGCTGTCTGTTCAGAAGTGAGCAGCGTTCAGATACAAATGTATTGAACAGGGGTACTAGACTCTTACCCTACAAGATCCTGAACCTGCTGGTTTTCTGTTCTACCTGATAATTAATTGGTGTCCCAGGTCTAAATCAGCCCCTGATTAGAGGGGAACAATGAAACAAATGCAGTGGAACTGGCTTCAAGGTCCAGAGTTGAGTTTGAGGGGTATAGAACAACCTGATTGTCTGTTTTGTAGACTAGAGGGTCATGTCAAATCAAATGTATTTATATAGCCCTTCGTACATCAACTGATATCTCAAAGTGCTGTACAGAAACCCAGCCTAAAAACCCCAATAGCAAGCAATGTAGGTGTAGAAGCACGGTGGCTAGGAAAAACTCCCTAGAAAGGCCAAAACCTAGGAAGAAACCTAGAGAGGAACCAGGCTATGAGGGGTGGCCAGTCCTCTTCTGGCTGTGCCGGGTGGAGATTATAACAGAACATGGCCAAGATGTTCAAATGGTCATAAATGACCAGCATGGTCAAATAATAGTAATAATCACATGTCAGCTCTATACTTACATTGCATTTCTATCTTTAACATTCTGCAAGTTTCACCTCGCTGAATAAACGTCTCATGTTAGCCTGACTCCAGGGCTGCTTTACACTCATTCTGATCTTTTTTCCACTAATTGGTCTTTTGACCAATCACATCAGATCTTCTTCAGAGCTGATCTGATTGGTCAAAAGATCAATTAGTGCGACAAAGATCAGAATTGGGCTGCCTGTGATATCAAGCCCATTAGTAACTGCCTCCTGACTGTTACCAGCCAAATGTGGGCTGAGACGTTGTGAAACCGCTCAATTATTCAACATCTTAAGTATGACCTTCGTGTATGTGGCATGCCCTTCCTCTCTCTAATGCTAGTGAAGAAAAAAAACATCTGATGCAGTTGAATTATTAATGTTTTTGGTCAGACAGCCATGCTGAAGCCATGCCCTTCCTTGTTAGCTGTCCTACCTCTCTCTCACCTCGCTCTCTTCTCCCCCTCCAGGAGGAGTGTCGGGGCCTGAGGGAGGGCCATGCGGGGCTGGAGCAGCAGTTGGCGTCGGCCCAGAGCACGGTGGCCATCGAGCAGACGGAGAAGACCAAGCTGCAGCAGGAGGTGCAGGAGTCCAAGAAGGAACAGGACGACCTCCTCATGCTGCTGGCCGACCAGGACCAGAAGATCCTCAACCTCAAGCAACGTCTCAGAGACCTGGGAGAGACGGTAAGAGAAACTATCTGTTCCTATTGTAGATCTAGACCGTGTTCTTAAACTACGGAGGAAGATCCTCCACCTCAGAGGTTCAAAGGTTTGTTATTATTATTGTTTTAGTGGAGGTAGATGGTCATGTTAGGTTAGTTGGATGCTGAGGATTTAGATGACGCTAATATTTAATATTTCATTGTTACATGTAGGGCTGGTTTCCTGGAGAGCTGTGATGAGTCATTCTACCTGTGTAGTAGTTGAATGAGGACATAACTTGTCGTCCTAACCAGCTAGCCCTACTGTCCCTGTACTCCATGTGCCCAAGTTAGAATGTGACCCTCTCCTCACAGATTGATGAAGACGAAGATGAGCTAGACGCCCGGGACCAATTCGGTGAAGATGACGACGATGATGATGAGGATGAAGATAACAATGACTAGAGAGTTCTAGAGGGATGGAAATGTGGCAGACTCGAGGCAACAAAGACATTGCTGCATTAGCCATGTTGTTCTAATACACTATTAGAAAAATGGAAGAATGGACCGAGATGGATTGCTCTCTATCACTCCAACCCACCATGCTACCTTCTTCTTTACTCCACCCCTCCCTTCATCCCTCGATCGCGTCATCCATTTTAATGTTTAGTTCATTTTATTACAAGATGGTGACAAAGATCCCCCCCCCCCCCCTCCCCAAAGAAATTTGCAGTGTGTTCATCTCTGCCATCTTCTACCACATAAACAGCAGAGAGACACTTCTTCATGCATTTCAGGCCTTTTTGTTTCTGCTACAGTAGCGCCATGTTAGGCCTATGCAGTTATTGATTCAATAACCAGGCTTAGTCTCGACTCTACCACACAGTGTCTCCACTCAGAGGAACGAGCAGAATTAGAGAAAATAACGGGTGGCGAAGACGGACGAATGTACGGACACCACGCAGTCGGACGAACGGATGCCCTCTTTGACCGCCTCTTTCGGTACCATGGTAACTGCACTGTAGACCACCAGTTGAAGACCTGTAAGGGTCCTTGAGGCTCAGCGTACTCGATGACCCCCCCCCCCCCAAATGTATCTGTGTATACACTCTCCCTCTTGGCACCAGTTCAGTCAGTGTTCTATCATAACTGTTTCCAATATGAGCTTGACCCCTCAGCTACAGTACTGCTCTGCAATATGCTGCAACGTTCGCTGATAGAAAAAGATTGAAAAGAGATATTTTTGCAACTTTTGGCAAGTGACCTGACGCCCAGCTTCTCTGTGTGATTGTTGTAACTTATCAATTTATGAGCCACATTGAAATAAATAAAATATAAATCTGTACAGCTTGTAGGAATACTTGTGAATACTTACTATACACTTTGACTAAATCTGTTTCATTGATGAAAACGAGGAATTTTTCATTTCACTTCAACAGTATTTTATGTAATTTCAATAGTGGTGTTAACTTTAGAAGTAGCTGAACTTTTTAAACCAACATTTAAACCAACTGAACTACTAAAGTAGCTCTATAAACCCACAGGGCTGGTTTCTGCCTGTTATTTTAAAGACTTAAGTTTCCTCATATTTTTGCCTATTGATTCTATACATATTACATTAGCCTTATGCCAAAGTGAATTCTTTGTGTGAATACATACTGATTCTGAATAGAGACATTTGACCATAATTGTTGATATAAGAAATATTGACCATCCATCTGGGTTCCGCTTTCAAACTTTTTGTGTTTGAAGAATGAGATGTAAAAATGTATTTCACTTCATAGCTCTAATGAATTTCACAGTTTTGGTGTGAAGCGCTTTAGTAACATTATAAGCTAGGAGAAAATAGCCTGAAATCCAAATTCATGTGCTCTGTTTTCCTATTGAGCATATCAGTTAGGATGGCTGGCTAAAGAGAAAGACTACAGTACTTCAAAATTTGCAATATGGAGTTTCTATCGCATTTACTAGGGAAAGAATTAAAAATATTTAGCTTTTGCAATATTGAATTTAAGTTGCATTTTTTTTTTGTTCCTTTTCGGACAAGTCACAATAACATCCAGATCTAGACCCCTAATTTGAACAGTGCCGTTGTTTGTGTCTGGCCTCTGCATAAAGTTTAAGTTTTTTGATTAACTGCACCATTGTTTCCTTGTTTCTTCCTTGTTTGGTAAGATACTAGACCCTCCCATTTTATTTATATATATATATATATACACACACACACACACACACACACACACACACACACACACACACACACACACACAGTGGGGAAAACAAGTATTTGCCAATTTTGCAGGTTTTCCTACTTACAAAGCATGTAGAGGTCTGTAATTTATCATAGGTACACTTCAACTGTGAGACGGAATCTAAAACAAAAATCCAGAAAATCACTGTATGATTTTTAAGTAATTCATTTGCATTTTATTGCATGACATAAGAATTTGATACATCAAAAGCAGAACTTAATATTTGGTACAGAAACGTTTGTTTGCAATTACAGAGATCATACGTTTCCTGACCAGGTTTTCACATACTGCAGCAGTGATTTTGGCCCACTCCTCCATACAGACCTTCTCCAGATCCTTCAGGTTTCTGGGCTGTTGCTGGGCAATACGGACTTCCAGCTCCCTTCAAAGATTTTCTATTGGGTTCAGGTTTGGAGACTGGCTAGGCCACTCCAGGACCTTGAGATGCTTCTTACGGAGCCACTCCTTAGTTGCCCTGGCTGTGTGTTTCGGGTCGTTGTCATGCTGGAAGACCCAGCCACGACCCATCTTCAATGCTCTTACTGAGGGAAGGAGGTTGTTGGCCAAGATCTCGCAATACATGGCCCCATCCATCCTCCCCTCAATACTGTGCAGTCGTCCTGTCCCCTTTGCAGAAAAGCATCCCCAAAGAATGATGTTTCCACCTCCATGCTTCACGGTTGGGATGGTGTTCTTGGGGTTGTACTCATCCTTCTTCTTCCTCCAAACATGGCCAGTGGAGTTTAGACCAAAAAGCTCTATTTTTGTCTCATCAGACCACATGACCTTCTCCCATTCCTCCTCTGGATCATCCAGATGGTCATTGGCAAACTTCAGATGGGCCTGGACATGCGCTGGCTTGAGCAGGGGGACCTTGCGTGCGCTGCAGGATTTTAATCCATGACGGCGTAGTGTGTTACTAATGGTTTTCTTTGAGACTGTGGTCCCAGCTCTCTTCAGGTCATTGACCAGGTCCTGTCGTGTAGTTCTGGGCTGATCCCTCACCTTCCTCATGATCATTGATGCCCCACGAGGTGAGATCTTGCATGGAGCCCCAGACCGAGGGTGATTGAACTTCTTCCATTTTCTAATAATTGCGCCAACAGTTGTTGCCTTCTCACCAAGCTGCTTGCCTATTGTCCTGTAGCCCATCCCAGCCTTGTGCAGGTCTACAATTTTATCCCTGATGTCCTTACACAGCTGACTGATCTTGGCCATTGTGGAGAGGTTGGAGTCTGTTTGATTGAATGTGTGGACAGGTGTCTTTTATACAGGTAACGAGTTCAAACAGATACAGGTAATGAGTGGAGAACAGGAGGGCTTCTTAAAGAAAAACGAACAGGTCTGTGAGAGACGGAATTCTAACTGGTTGGTAGATGATCAAATACTTGTCATGCAATAGAATGCTAATTAATTACTTAAAAATCATACAATGTGATTTTCTGGATTTTTGTTTTAGATTCCGTCTCTCACAGTTGAAGTGTACCTATGATAAAAATTACAGACCTCTACATGCTTTGTAAGTAGGAAACACTGCCGATTTTGCAAGTTATCAAATACTTGTTCTCCCCACTGTATATATTATTGTTTAGTTTACAGTATTGGCCTGCACAGATTCTTTAGAATACCACACCCTTCATGCCTCACATATTTTCAGTTGATTGGCACATCATTAGGTTAATTTCATATAGGATCACCTCATCCGTCCTTAACTCATTAGTATTCAGTTGATTGGCACATCATTAGGTTAATTTCATATAGGATCCCCTCATCCGTCCTTAACTCATTAGTATTCAGTTGATTGGCACATCATTAGGTTAATTTCATATAGGAACACCTCATCCGTCCTTAACCCATTAGTATTCAGTTGATTGGAACACCTCATCCGTCCTTAACTCATTAGTATTCAGTTGATTGGCACATCATTAGGTTAATTTCATATAGGAACACCTCATCCGTCCTTAACCCATTAGTATTCAGTTGATTGGCACATCATTAGGTTAATTTCATATAGGAACACCTCATCCGTCCTTAACCCATTAGTATTCAGTTGATTGGCACATCATTAGGTTAATTTCATATAGGAACACCTCATCCGTCCTTAACCCATTAGTATTCAGTTGATTGGCACATCATTAGGTTAATTTCATATAGGAACACCTCATCCGTCCTTAACCCATTAGTATTTCAGTTGATTGGCACATCATTAGGTTAATTTCATATAGGATCACCTCATCCGTCCTTAACCCATTAGTATTCAGTTGATTGGCACATCATTAGGTTAATTTCATATAGGATCACCTCATCCGTCCTTAACCCATTAGTATTTCAGTTGATTGGCACATCATTAGGTTAATTTCATATAGGATCACCTCATCCGTCCTTAACCCATTAGTATTCAGTTGATTGGCACATCATTAGGTTAATTTCATATAGGAACACCTCATCCGTCCTTAACTCATTAGTATTCAGTTGATTGGCACATCCTATATGAAATTAACCTACTGAAGACCTCATCCGTCCTTAACCCATTAGTATTTCAGTTGATTGGAACACCTCATCCGGCCTTAACCCATTAGTATTTCAGTTGATTGGCACCTCATTAGGTTAATTTCATATAGGAACACCTCATCCGGCCTTAACCCATTAGTATTTCAGTTGATTGGCACATCATTAGGTTAATTTCATATGGGAAAACTTAATCCAGCCTATCAGTATTTTAAATATTGTGAGGGGAATGCTTCCTGGAAGGCAGGTAATACGATCCACACCTGGTTCTGGTGAAGCACATGCTGCAGTGCTGTCTACTCTGCTCCTCCTGTGCTGTAAACACCTTGCCTGCCATGTTTCCACAGTGCTGGGCCCAGTTGCCAAGGTAGACAGCAGGCACACTCCCTGACTTTCCAGCCCATTGACTCTGAGGGCTGGGTGAATGTAGCAGAGACACACACACATATATTACAATATACACAGGCTGAGGTTGTGACAGTAGTACTGTATCTTCTGCAGAATTATTTTTATTATGGCGAGAGAGCAGTAGGTAACAAGATGACATAAAGGATTCAGGTCTGCACAGTGAT